>NC_083782.1:4712250-4888232 GCF_015708825.2 Lethenteron reissneri
CACCCTCACCACGCCACCCTCACCACACCACCCTCACACCACCCTCACCACACCCTACCAACCCCTCACCACGCCACCCTCACCACGCCACCCTCACCACGCCACCCTCACCACGCCACCCTCACCACGCCACCCTCACCACACCACCCTCACACCACCCTCACCACGCCCTACCAACCCCTCACCACGCCACCCTCACCACGCCACCCTCACACCACCCTCACCACACCCTACCAACCCCTCACCACGCCACCCTCACCACGCCACCCTCACCACGCCACCCTCACACCACCCTCACCACGCCCTACCAACCCTCACCACGCCACCCTCACCACGCCACCCTCACCACACCACCCTCACACCACCCTCACCACACCCTACCAACCCCTCACCACGCCACCCTCACCACGCCACCCTCACCACGCCACCCTCACCACGCCACCCTCACCACGCCACCCTCACCACGCCACCCTCACACCACCCTCACCACACCCTACCAACCCCTCACCACGCCACCCTCACCACGCCACCCTCACCACACCACCCTCACCACGCCACCCTCACCACACCACCCTCACCACACCCTACCAACCCCTCACCACACCACCCTCACCACACACGCTGTCAACCCCTCACCACGCATCTCAACCAAATTACTTAAAAATACGTTCAAAAGTAAAATTAAGCTCAAGAAAATTAGTTAAGACATATATTTTATATATATTTTACATATATATTTTAAAATATATTTCTATTTTTTCTGTAAGTGTCCTAGCTCGTTCACCTCGCCGTGCAACGAGTATCTAGATTCCGCGATACGTTTTCTTGAGCTTAAATCTTTTGTTATATATATAAAATATACACATGTATATAGTATCGACGCAGCGCTGTGTTGCGTGCGTCCGCTACATTTGCAAGTGCCGGAGCCGTCGCGTGCAAAGCGGCCACGGGCTGGCAGCCAGATGGAGCTGCAGCGGGGAGAGCCCTCGAAGCGACGAGCCCCCCCCCCCCCCCCCCCCAAATACTCGGGGCGTTTACAGAAACTGAATAGAACGAATGAATGGGGACAGTGGGGAGGAGAAGCGAATAGGAAAGCGAAGCGAATAGGGTAGGGAATAGGAACGTGAATAGGAAAGTGAATAGGAGAATGAATGTGAAAGTGAATAGGAGAATGAATGTGAAAGTTAATAGGAAATGAATGTGGAAGTGAATAGGAAAATGAATGTGAAAATGAATAGGAGAATGAATGTGAAAATGAATAGGAAAATTTATGTGAAAGTGAATAGGAAAATGAATGTGAAAGTGAATAGGAAAATTAATGTGAAAGTGAATAGGAAAATGAATGTGAAAGTGAATAGGAACGTGAATAGGAAAGTGAATAGCAGAATGAATGTGAAAGTGAATAGGAGAACGAATAGGAAAACGAATAGGAAAGTGAATAAGAAAATGGATAGGAACGTGAATAGGAACGCGAACAGGAACGTGAATAGGAAAATGAATCTGAACACAAACAGGAAAGTGAATAGGAAAGTGAAAACGGAACCGGACGCATTTCGCCCGAGGTCCAGGACACTTTACTGAGGGGAGGAGCAGGGGGGGGGGGACCTCTAATGTTTTGAGAGTATTGGTCTGGAATAAAACGCTCTGGCACGGATCTGCGTTCGGGGGGTGTATGGCCCGCGCGCGTCGGTGACGTTGAGGCGTCGTCTTACACTCGGCCACCGTTTGATACCTCGCTGCAAGCATAACAATCCTACCGTAGTAATATGGTTTTACCCTTTATCTGGCAACAAAACTGACACCTTTTTACAAGGGATCATGTTTGCATTAACCACAACACTTGCGGTCAAAATGCAAACAAAAAACATAACTCTGATAATGATATGCACTGTCCTTGAAATTGATTGGTCCACACCCGAGACAGCTTTCTTTAGAGCCTAGTCTCACATGGTGTTGGACCAGATGACGCCAAGAGGCGCACAACTCAAAGACAACGCACCATCAGAGTATGAGAGCTCGAGGTTAAGCATTTACATTATTACTATATCTTGCCACTTGCAAAAGAGGTCTCATAATGTAAGTACAATCCTACCGGTCACGTTTTATCAAAGTGCGTGTGGGGGGTGGGATTGTTGTTGTTGTTGTTGGGTTGAGTATATTCCTCACGTTAGAATTGAGAAGACGTAACCCCAGGAGGGTGCCGTGTTCCCTGGAGTATAAGTATAACCCGTAAAAACAAAGTTTTTCACTCTAAATCCTTTATATGCGTGACGGCTGGAGTCCTCTCGTCCTCTGGCTTGAGATGGCTGCCACCTATGGGTCAGATAATTGGCTGCAGTATTAAACAATTGGTAATTAAATATTTAATTTGTTTTCCCTAACCAGTGTAAAATTTTGGAAAACAAATTTCACGAACATTAATTGTCTCGCACAACGAGTCTGTGTGCAAAATGTCAGCTCGATTGGATCACGGGAAGTGGGTTAAAAAAACGACCGAAAGGTTTGCACGGCCGTAAGCAAGCAAGCAAGCACGCAAGCACGCAAGCAAGCGAACTTAATATAAAGGATTTAAAAAAAAACACACGACCGCAGGACAGCCACACTTGGTAGTCACAAGAGCGGGAGGTGAGCGCCACATTTGCTTGTGGTTTGGACCAAGTTGGTAGTAGTTCTGTGTCCAAATTGTTGTCATTCAGCAAGGACTTGGCATACTTCTGTGCTCCCTACTTTCACCAGCGTGGTGAAGTTTGGTCACATAGGCGACCCGCACGGCAAAAGAAGGTCCTCATCCATGTACACGTGTGGGGTGTGTACACGTGTGGTGTGTGTACACGTGTGTGGGGTGTGTACACGTGTGGGGTGTGTACACGTGTGGGGTGTGTACACGTGTGGGGTGTGTACACGTGTGGGGTGTGTACACGTGTGGGGTGTGTACACGTGTGGGGTGTGTACACGTGTGGGGTGTGTACACGTGTGTGTGTGTGTGTGTGGGGAGCGAGCGGAGCGCCGGGTGGCTAAAGCACAGCAAGTTGGTACAGTAGGGGGCACAGGTGGTGCATCAGCCAGTCGTCTCGGTCATCTCAGTCAGTCGACCCATGGCACCTGGGTCTGCCCCATGACCTCCTGCCAGTGGACGTTCGACACTTCACGTGGCCTCAAGGTGCACATGGCCTGGCACAAGCGTCGTGGTGACGTCACCGCCACTTATTGGCGAATGGCGGTTGTTGTTGGAGCGGTAGTGTAGTGGTTAGCGTGCTGTTACGAACCCGGCGACCCGAGTTCGATTCCCGCTCACCGCCAACACCGGTGACAATTATCTGAACCGTTCCTGAGCCTCTCCTAGGTGGACTCAGCCTCAAATTAGTACCTGGTGCGATGTGTAAACATCGACACAAGGGAGACAGTTGCAGCCGGGAGTGGTGCTAGCCACCCAGCCCCTCGTGTGCCGTACCGGCCTTCATCATAGCTTCTCGCTGACAGCCACAAACAAGTCTGCTGATGCTACACGAGGGGGGGGGGATCTATGTTTGTGTTGTTGTCGTGTGTGTCGTCCCAGGACTGAAAAAACGGACTAAGCTCACGTTTGGGATTAAGAGGAAAGACAAAGACTCCGAGTCCACGTGAGTCGATCGCCGGCGACATTGGGATCCCGATGGATGGAGAGCCGCCGTGATGACGACGACGACGCTGCACCAAGCGCGGCCCCCCGTAGCGAGCGAGGTCCCCCGTAGTGAGTGGGGCTCTCCGTAGCGAGTGGGGCCCTCCGTAGCGAGTGGGGCCCTCCGTAGCGAGTGGGGCCCTCCGTAGCGAGTGGGGCCCTCCGTAGCGAGTGGGACCCTCCGTAGCGAGTGGGGCCCTCCGTAGCGAGTGGGGCCCTCCGTAGCGAGTGGGGCCCTCCTTAGTGAGTGGGACCCTCCGTAGCGAGTGGGACCCTCCGTAGCGAGTGGGGCCCTGCGTAGTGAGTGGAGCCCTCCGTAGCGAGTGGGGCCCTCCGTAGCGAGTGGGACCCTCAGTGAGTGGAGCCCTCCGTAGCGGTGGGACCCTCCTTAGTGAGTGGGGCCCTCCGTAGCGAGTGGGGCCCTCCTTAGCGAGTGGAGCCCTCCTTAGCGAGTGGGGCCCTCCGTAGTGAGTGGGACCCTGCGTAGTGAGTGGAGCCCTCCGTAGCGAGTGGGGCCCTCCTTAGCGAGTGGGGCCCTCCTTAGTGAGTGGGGCCCTCCGTAGCGAGTGGGACCCTGCGTAGTGAGTGGAGCCCTCCATAGCGAGTGGGACCCTCCGTAGCGAGTGGGACCCTCCTTAGTGAGTGGAGCCCTCCGTAGCGAGTGGGGCCCTCCGTAGCGAGTGGGACCCTCCTTAGTGAGTGGAGCCCTCCGTAGCGAGTGGGACCCTCCTTAGTGAGTGGGGCCCTCCGTAGCGAGTGGGGCCCTCCGTAGCGAGTGGGGCCCTCCTTAGCGAGTGGGGCCCTCCTTAGCGAGTGGGGCCCTCCGTAGCGAGTGGGACCCTGCGTAGCGAGTGGGACCCTCCGTAGCGAGTGGGGCCCTCCGTAGCGAGTGGGGCCCTCCTTAGTGAGTGGGACCCTGCGTAGCGAGTGGGGCCCTCCGTAGCGAGTGGGGCCCTCCGTAGCGAGCGAGGCCCCCCGTAGCGAGTCGGGCCCTCCGTAGCGAACAGGGCCTTACATAGCCCTCCGTAGCGAGCGAGCGGGGCCTGCCCGGGCAGTGGTAGCGGCGTATGCCGCCGATCCCCAGAAGTTTGGAGGCCGGGGGTTGCCGGATCATGTCAACTGAAACTAAACATGAAAAATAGGAATACGTTTTACCCTTTCTGGCAATAAAACAGGAGGTGTTAAGATGTTCCAACACCAAATCGAAACCTTACGCATGGAATCAGGTTTTTGCATTAACCACACAGTACTTGCGGTGAACATGCAAACAAACATGCCCTGATAATGTGGCGTTCCCTTTGAAACTGATTGGTCTACACCAGAGATGGCCTAGTCTCAGGAGTGTCACACTTAGATCCTGCCAAAAAAGGCCCCATGATAAAACAATGTTTTATTTGACCAGGTAAGGCCCACTGAGCTATATAACTTAATTTGTAGAAGCGACCTGGCTCTCATAAATGATAGCCCAACGAAGTGGCTTCTCACCACGTGAAAATGTACAGCAGCCGAATACTTTAGACGCGTAATGTTGATTCTAAATGTGGAGGGGAAAACCAGAGGACGTGTTAGAAAAATCCACGCGACCACGGTGTGAGAGACACGCAACCTTCAATTACTGCCCTGTACAGCGTGTAAACATCAGCACTGGGGAGACAAAGGTGGTCGGGCGTGGTGCTGGCCACCCATCCACTTGTGTGCCGTTCCGGCCTTGTTGTGTGCTCGCGAACAGCACTTGCCCCCCAAAGTCTGTTGGAGACTATACGGGGGATCTTTGTCTGCATCTCTATATACTGTACATGCACCTCCGCTTAGCGCACGGTTGCCTACGCACGGTACGAAAGAGATTCGGCGTACACACGCACGCACAATGTGGGTGCGTTAACCAAACATACTCGGTGTCCGTTTCACAGTGGACGTTAAAGATTCCGTGGCGTTTTTCTCAAGGTCCAAATTTGCCAAATCTGGCAAATGACTGGCAGATTTGCCACGCTGGGCAAATACCGCACGGCAAAGTCGCCCGCTACTGGCAGACCGATGCCCGCTCGTTGGCCTGGTGCCGCGTCCACGCTGTGCCACGCAAGGGCAGCTACCCCTGGGGGTCCCCTGGGGCAGGGCGCTTTGAGATGTTCCCGATTGGAAGTCGCGGTGTGAATGTTAGAGCGGTGGTGATGTTTGCCGTTCACTTGCACGTGCGTGCGTGTGTGTGCGTGCGCGCTTGCGTGCATGTGTTTGCGTGCGCGTGTGCGCGCGTGTGTGTGCGTGTGTGCGCGTGTGTGCGTGCGTGTTTTTCTTTCCTGTCCTCCGCCACCGACAGAGGCTCTCAGGATGCCGACCAGGTGCGAGCTCTGCACACACGACAACAACAGCAGCAGCAGCCACCGTTCGCCACTAAGCGGTGGTGACGTCACCACAGCGCTTGTGCCAGGCTAGGTGCACGTTGAGGCCACGTGAGGTGTCAAATGCTCGTTGGCGGGAGATCACGAGACAGACCCAAGTGCCATGGGTTGACTGAGATCACTGGCAGATGCACCACCTGCACTCCCCACTGGCACAGTTGGCATGCGCATACACGGCACACGAGGGGGTGGGTGGCCAGCACCACGCCCGACCGCCTTTGTCACTCTCTCGTGGCGATGTTACATACTAGGCTGAGTCGCCCTAGGGGAGACCCAGAACTGGTTTAGATATTTGTCACTAATGTTGGCTGTGAGCAGGAACCGAATTCGGGTAGCCAGGTTCGTAGCGCAATGCGCTAACCACTGCACCGCCACTTCCCCGTACAAATACAAAGATGCCCCATGTAGTCTGCACAGACAAGTGCTGTTACTGCATAGGGAGGCCATGGTGGTGCACGAGGGGGTGATTTGGCCAGTCCCACTGCGCCACCACTACCCACGCGGACGCACACGGCCTCGCACGCTTTCTTCCTGCACCTTCCATTTGAATTTCCCATTCTCCTCTTCTCAACGATGATTGCATTTTTCTTCTCTGTGCATTGCTCCCTGCTGCTCCCGCTGCTGCTGCTGTTGCTGCTGCATCTTCTCCACTTCCTTCTGTTGCTGCTGCATCGGCTCGACACCCAGAAGCGCTCTAACGGCGCTCCTGACGGCTTCTACACCGAGATTGACTGGCAGCGTTATGTGAGTGACAGGGAGATAGCTGCCTGGGCTAAACCATCTCTCATGGGACTATGGGGGGGTGGGCACCTGGGCTAAACCATCTCTCATGGGACTATGGGGGGGGGGTACACCCAGTTTGAACGACTGTATCGCCCATGGAAGCATCGTGGAGGGGTACACATGGGTTGGACCATCTCTCATGGAACCACGGGGGGGAGTGGAGATACTTGGGCTCAACCATCTCATGGATCCACGGGGGGGGGGGGGTGATGAATCGTCTGGGTTAGACAATCACTCGTGAAACCATGCTGAACCATCTCCAATGTGACTGCATTGTTGGGGTCGGGTGGGGGGATCATTGGAGCTGAACCAACTTTGACAGAATCACAGAGGGAGGGGGGGGAGAGATTACGATATACAGGGCGCTTCAAAAACATGTGAACACTTAAATGGGATTATCGTTTTTAATGGGAAAAGAACGGATAAATACACTGTAACATGATAGCAAATGTACGTTAATAGCTTCAAAAAGTCCGAGAGACTCTAATTGTTTGCCATCGTTGTAAATGCATTCCAGGTGGTTTCCACATTTATTGTGTAATTTTTGCAAATTCTCAGAAAGTATTAAAAACTATTTTTGAAGCGCCCCTGTAATGGCCTCGTCCAGGGCTGACTGGTGTCGTCTCCCCTGTGTCCTCCTCCTCCGCAGACGACCCCGGAGGTGGACGATGAAGGCTACAGCATCCGCCCGGAGATTGAGCTGAACGATATCCTTCCCGCACGCCCCCGTCGTTCAGCCGCGCTCTCACAAGGCGCGGCGAGTTGATCGTCTCGGCTCGTTGCGCGAGAAAACCTCGTAGCGCGGCGATGAAGTCGATCAATGAGAAGCTCCTTCACAAATCCGTCTCTGCGTGTAGACAAACAAATGACGCAGCCCCATCGGCCCGACGCACGGCCGTTCTGGGAGGGCGCAATTTTAGCAGCATTCATTCGCATACCTGTCAAACCCTTATCAGTGCCCTACCTTATTACAGACCAATTCAGAACTTACTGATCACCCCGTGCCCTTATAAATATCAGCGTTCATCCTCCAAAGTTCCATCACAAGGGAGAAACACAAAGAAATATTTTTTTTTAAAATGTGCCCGTATTGAAACGGCTGTATGCCGTATGGACCTGAAAACTCACTTTCCCTGTACAAGAATACGGGGTAAAGCGTGTGGGTTGACACGGTGTGCATTCAATGCAGGCAAATCTTGGACCCGTTTCTACACTCCTCGTCAGCGCAGTCGCCTGAACCAGACGTTACAGGCAGGGAAGAGGATCCTCTCACGGCGATGAATGTTTTCGTGTTTCGTTTTCTGTCCTCCCCCCGCACCTCCGATGAGCAACGGTCGGCTACGTACGGTGCGAAAGAAGTTGAAGGTACGTACATAGTCGGAGGTGCGGGCGAAGGACAACTCGGCATGAAAAGCGGTTCTACAGAAATGTTTCTAGATTTGAAGCTTTCGTGAATGCAAGGATTCATACTCTTAGGTTCTTTCGGTAAAGTCACGTCGATGAAAAAATAATAAAATAAAATAATCATAAATGAAAAAAACTAATTTAAATCACGACATTCCCCCCCCCCCCCCGACTCATTGGCTCCTCCCTGCCCAGCACCCGATATAAAAAAAACACGTGTCTTGAATAGCTCTCTGCACACGCTACAGTCATTTTACTGGAGCAGTTACACCTGATGACGGAGGCTTGTGTTGCTTCCGAAACGTCGTGATTTAATTTAGTTTTTTCATGTATTATTATTTTATTTTATTATTATTCTTCTTGGTTCTTTCGGTAAAGTCACGTAGAAGGGAAGTAATAAAATAATAAAAATAAAACATAATAAAATTATTCTCACGACGTTTCGGCCACAACGCAAGCAGCCGTCCTCAGGTGGAGAACAGGTCTGTTTCTTCAGACGCTGTCTTTCCGACAGACCTGTGGCCGAAACGTCGTGAGAATTGTATTTTATTATGTTTTATTTAGATTATTTTATTACTTCCCTTCTACGTGACTTTACCGAAAGAACCAAGAAGATGAATCCCTGCAGTCACGAAAGCTTTAAATCGAAATTTATTATTATTATTTTACCTACGTGACTTTACCGAAAGAACCTGAGAGTACTACAGAAATGAGTTTGTCGATGTAGATGATTTAAAAGTGCATAGCTCCAGCGGCTTCCTAATAGCGGAAGGAAGAGCAAGCCACCAAAGAGGGTGCGTGGTTTATCTCCCTCGCTTTCAATGAGCGGCCGTGTTTGGCCAGGTCGCTTGTGAATGATGAGCTAATTGCTCGGTGGGCTTTACCTGGTAAGATAAAATAATAGTTTAGTTGTATTCGTGTGTATATATTTTATTAAGGTGATGTGTTGTGCTTTCGCTACGTTGTTCTTACCTGAGGAAGGACGCTTGGGTTGTGCCCGAAACGTCGTGATTTTATTTAGTTTTCATTTATTTTATTTTTTACCTACGTGACTTTACCAAAGAAACCAAAGAGTATGAATCCTTGCAGTCACGAAAACTTGAAATCTAGAATGATTTGTTTACCTTTTGATAGACTTTGCACTCCTATCGTATTATTTGTTGTGACGTTCTGACCCCGTGACCCCGAGCGGAAAGTTTCGTAGCTCATGGCACTCCTCCCCCGGTGACAAACAATTCATTTGATTCCGATCGAACCGCGCGGTTCCCACCTTGACGGCCACGGCACACCCCAAGACGAACTGCTTCTACTCGTCGAGCGACTCGGAGGAGGAGGCCAGGGGGGGCAAGGCCGGCGGGGGCGGCGGTGGCGGCGGCGACGGCGGCGGGGGGGGCGGTGGCCGCCGCCGTAGGAGACGGCTCTACGTGGAGATCAAGCCCCCCGAGGAGGCGGTGGGGGGCCCGGACCCCACGGCGGCAGCGCAGGAGCTGAGGGCGTCCATCTGCAACATCGCCCTGCCGCCGTCGCCTGCCGTGAGCCAACGCACGCGCGCACGCTGTCACGCCGGATACACACACACACACGCTGTCGCGCGGGATACGCACGCACGCAAGCACGCTCCCACAGCAAACATCTGTCAGTTTGCACTAAGTGGCGGTGACTGCATCATGGCACTTGTGCCAGGCTAGGTGCACGTTGATGCCACGCGGGAGTGCTGGTGGGTTCACCGGGTCAGGGATCTGTATAACCGCGATTTTAAGTGCGACTTTGTTTTTGTCTCTCGTGCTGCCACAGAGGAGAAGTCCGGTAAGCCCGGGGGTGGGGGCTAGGGGGGGCATGGAAGTGGGGGCTAGGGGGGTTGGTAGGGGGTGAGGGCTAGGGGGGTGGGTAGGGGGTGGGGGCTATGGGGGGTGGGTAGGGGGTGGGGGCTAGGGCTGTGCTGGGTTAACGGTGACGTGACAGGGCTGGACCGACTTGTTGCTAATGATCCTTTTCCACTGGCGTATCCGAGCCGAGCCAGCAGCGTGGGTGCCCTCACGCTGCGGGTGGATTTCGCTCGCCTCCGAAGCGTGGATCGCGGGCGTGCGCTAGTCCGTGACCCACAGCAGAAGCCCGAAGTGACTTCATGTTTTTATTATGTTTCAATAGGAGCCTGGTACGGAGCACAAACCGCGACGTAGGGAAGGAGGTACAGAAACTCCTCGAGTCACGAGCGCTGTGCAAGTTGTGACTTGGCTTTTAAAACCCATCAGCACTGGTGTGACCTGTCATATGAATGCCAAAGGGGTTCATGTGATGGGTCAAACTCTTGCACAAACGTTCGTCATTCGCGCGTTTTCCCGTGTCACATGAGACGGAGAATCCATTGGGAGCTCCCCGCGGAGCGATGTAAAACCCCTTCGTTGTTGGAAAACGGGGCCACAGAAGAAATGGATATCACAAAACTGCCTCTGCGATCCCTTCCAGCGAAGTCTGTTCTACGCCGCAAGCGACGATAATTTTCACACTCGCTCTGCCGCCGAGAGTTACGTGATTGCCGCGTGACGTTCAAGCCGAGATCTTTCATTCTCGGATCTGAAATCGTCGTCAAATCAGGCGCCGAGCCAGATTTAAGGGGGGGGGGGGGGGGACCGGGTTATTTTGTGGCCGGGTTGAGACCATCAGCTGTCTGCTCAAGAAGCCGGTTTAATCACAGGCAGCTCTCTGAACTCTGACCTCTGAGCCACCCCGCCATCCAGCAACACCGTTAAACAAGCAAAATACACGATAATTGCACGGCTGCCTCGGTGCATTGTGGGTAAATGCTATGCCGCCGTGAGCTGGGTGAATAATGACGCTCCGTTTTCTGTTCGTTCTATGTTGCTCGTTGTCTAAACACAGAGGCGCAACCCGGTGAGTTTGTTCGCGCGCGTGTGTGTGTGTATACGCGTGTGTGTGCTGCTTGCGTGTGTGTCTGCGTGTATGGTGCCGAGCTTGGTGCTGGCAACCCCCTTACCCCCCCCCCTCGTGTGCCGTGTCGGCCTTCATGGGTTCTGCTGCTAGCTCGCAGCACTTGCCCAACAGAGTCTGTAAAGACGATACACGGCATCTTTATCGTAAGTGCATATTTAACTGCAGTATGTGGGGAGTGGTGGCACAGTGGTTAGCGCGCCACCATCGGAACCCCCACGAGCTGGGTTCGATTTACAGCGACGGCTAACGTCGGAGGCACGTGATATTTGAATGGGTGTTGTTTTTTTTGGTGATTTAGGAGCTTGGCTCACAGGGTAATTAATAAGTATAACCCGTAAAAACAAAGTTTTTCACTCTAAATCCTTTATATGCGTGGCGGCTAGAGTCCTCTCGTCCTCTGGCTTGAGATGGCTGCCACCTATGGGTCAGATGATTGTCTGCAGTATTAAACAATAGGTAATTAAATATTTAATTTGTTTTCCCTAAACAGTGTAAAATTTTGGAATTTTTTTTTTCACGAACATTAATTGTCACGCACAACGAGTCTGTGTGCAAAATGTCAGCTCGATTGGATCACGGGACGTGGGTTACAAAACGACCGAAATGTTTGCACGCTCGTAAGCAAGCAAGCAAGCACGCAAGCAAGCAAGCAAGCGAACTTAATATAAAAGATTTAAAAATAAACTACTGTACTGCTAAACGACTGTGCTTCCCCTATGTCCACCTAGCCTTAATTGGCAACCTGGTCGGGGTCTATGAACAACGGCACTGGGGAGACAAAGGTGGTCGAGCTTGGCGTGTCCGCCACCACACACCGGTGACAATAATCTGAAACCAGTCATGGGCCTCCCCTAGGTCGACTCGGCCTCAAATGAGTGGCTGGTTTGGCGTGTAAACATCGCCACTGTGGAGACAAAGGCGTGGTGTTGGCCACCAACCCCCTCGTGTGCCGTGCCGGCTTTGATAGGTGTTCGCGAATCAGCACTTGCCCCGACAGTCTGTACGACCACAGGGGAATCTTTGTCTTTGTTACATACTAAAATATTCATATATTACCAGCTAAGGCCCGCTAAGCTCTACAGCTCTTTTTCAGAAGCGACCTGGCCACAAATGATAGCTCAACGAAGTGGCTTATCGCGTGGAAATCGGTAACAGCCAATTACTCTAAATGCATGCTTCTAAATGTGGAGGGAAAAATAGGAAGACCCGGAGAAAAATCCACGCGATCACGGGGAGAGAGAGACACACAAACTCCAAATATACAGGAGTCGGGGTTGGGATCGAACCCACAACCCACTGTATGCCAGACGAGGTAGTTAACATCTTGGCACAGTGGCACCCTCGTTGATGCCATAATTCCATCACGTAACGTTAGCATGTACTTTGCATTCAATTTTAAAAAGTTAAGATTCTTACGCGTGCAATTCTATTGCATGTATAGCGAGCACAAGAATCCACGCGGATCGACAAATTGAATTGGTGCAATCGCGAAACATCCTGTCGTCGTACAGCAGTCTCAACACGTCCCTCGGTCACACTGTGTGGCCTTTCATGGAAAATAAATAAATAAAAGTCGACGTTTTGGGCAATGGTCCTTTTTCATAGCACGTCAATAGAGAGGCCAGTTCGTTAGATATGGAGACCGAGGTTATCATACAGGCTGGTCCCTGGGTTTGATCTGCCACGAAGCTCATGACCGCCTCCACTGCACAAACCGTGGCAGTAGATGCACAAATGGAATTTTGTTTTAATCTCCAGTAATAGTGTGCGACTATGGCCATCCAGAACAGGCCATACAACGTATAACGACGCAATGGCCCCATCTACAAATACGAAGGCGACATCACAGCGATACCACTCCGCTACTGCTAACACTGTTATCTGGGCTTGGCCACCTGAATGTGAAATTGTAGTCGTTGTTCTGCATCTCCATCAGCCGCCGTACGAAAGACGAAGAAGATCATAGGCTCGCCCACGATGTAGTTCACTGACATCAATTGTGATTTATGAACACTCATTCATTGTCCGATAAACACCTTGGTATATAGAGGACAGCAGAGCTTGGGAAATTGTTGGTGCTGGTTCACAGCCTGGCTGGTTTCGATTTAAAGCTTTCGTGACTGCAGGGATTCATCTTCTTGGTTCTTTCGGTAAAGTCACGTAGAAGGGAAATAATAAAATAATAAAAATAAAACATAATAAAATAATTCTCACGACGTTTCGGCCACAACGATTCAGACGCTGTCTTTCCGACAGACCTGTTCTTCACCTGAGGACCGCTGCTTGCGTTGTTGCCGAAACGTCGTGAGAATTATTTAATTGTTTTATTTTTATTATTTTATTATTTCCCTTCTACGTGACTTTAGCCTGGCTGGTGTTTTCCCCGCCCGTCTGGGCGTTCTCCTCACACCTCTGAGCCATCCTCTCTCTCTCTCCGTTTGACATCGAGCGAATGAGTATATAGTATTGTGCGGTGGCGGTGTGGATATACAAGTTTAAAACGTTCAGAATCAGAATTTGTATTTAGGCTGGAGGAATCCGATGAGCTATGAAGCTCTTTTCACACATGTCCAGTATGGGCAGGTCAGCAATGATTCTTCTTGTTGTTGTACTTGTGTGTCCATACTTAAGAAGCCTCGGTCTGTATGGCGAGATGATGATTACCTCGCCTGGTACGCAGGAGGTCGTAAGTTCGATCCTGACCCTGACGCCTGCTGCTGTATATTTGGAGTTTGCGTGTCTCTCTCTCTCCCCGTGGTCGCGTGGAATTTTCTCCAGGTCTTCCGGTTTTTCCCTCCGCATTTAGAATCAACGCCACGCGTTGAGAGTCTTTGGCTGCTGTAAATGTCCACTTGATGATGAGCGACTTCGTTGAGCTATCATTTGTTGATAGCCAGGTTGCTTCTGAAAAGATCTATATAGCCCAGTGGGCCTGAGCTGGTAAAATCAAAATAGTGTAGTTTATATTCTTAGGTGTTTTCGGTAAAGTCACGTAGGTAAAACATCAAAATTAATAAAATAACAAAATAAAATAAAGATCACGACGTTTCGGAGGCAACACAAGTCTCCGTCATCAGGTGGGACAGTCACAGCCAGATTAGCTGCATCAAGTGAGGCAATGATTCAAGATGTAATCCCTTATAAGCAAGTTGAAGGGGGGAGGAGAGGGGGGGGGGGGCTCATCAGAATGTGGTAGCCAATGAATATGATACTTTCCATTCATTGGCTACCACATTCTGATGAGCCCCCCCCCCCTCTCCTCCCCCCTCAACTCGCTTTTAAGGGATTACATCTTGAATCATTGCCTCACTTGATGCAGCTAATCTGGCTGTGACGGTCCCACCTGATGACGGAGACTTGTGTTGCCTCCGAAACGTCGTGATCTTTATTTTATTATTTTATTAATTTTGATGTTTTACCTACGTGACTTTACCGAAAACACCTAAGAATATGATTCCTTGCAGTCACGAAAGCTTCAAGTCTAGAATTAGTGTAGTTTAACTAGTTTTTGTTGAATTCCTAAACGTGTGTTAATTCTCTTTGCAGATTGCACTCAAGAAAGGGGCAGCGCACAGTAAGTTTTCACGTTCACTAAAATTGGATTTCACACTTGAATTCACCCGTCAAATCCTTCCACGCGTGTTTCTCACACGCGCTGTGCCGTGGTGTTGACACGCCACACTGTGGTGTTGATACGCCACCCTGAGTTCGATTCCCTGCAGTGGTTATCACAACCGTAGCGAGTGGCAATCTGAACCCTTCCTGGCGATCACCGACCCACCCACCCACACCCCCCCTTCACCAACCCACACTGACCAGCGTGGTGAAGTATGGTCCAACAGCCCCCGTGACCAACACAGCATCGCGAGGCCCTCATCCAGCAGTGGATTGACAAGGCGCTGCTACTCGTTACTTGCACTTGCCCCAGTCTCTTCGAGGCTATACGGGGGAGCTTTGGATTGGCCACATTACAACCGTGTCCATCCAGTGCTCGCTGAGCTGCAATGGCTGCTGGTCGCCGAACGAATCCGTTATACGGTGGCACTCGTTGCACACACAGTGCTCGCCACGTATGAACCAAAATACCTTGCTGATGTCGTCGAGAAGCATGAAACGCCACGCACATTCGGGTCATCCTCGCAGCGGCTTTTGGCAAGCCTTCGAACAAAGACGATCACCGCGTCGCGCGCTTTCAGATGTGCTTCCCGCGGCCGTCTGGAACGCGCTTGCTTCCGATATTAGGAAGCCACTGGAGCTTATGCACTTTTAAATCTCGATAGAAAACTAATTTCCTTAGAACCACTTTTTGTGTTTAGTTGACCCCCCCCCCCGCACCTCCGTTGAGCGCGGTCGCCTACGTATGGTGCGAAAGAAGTTCAGCACACATACGCACGTGCCTACGCTACCAGCCGGCTGCTTTGACGAGACGGATTCCTCTCTCGCGCACGCGTGCGTGTTTCATTCGCAGACGAAGACATCGTGAGGCAGAGGCGCTCCACGCCCACCCCACCGCCGCTCGCGTAAGTGACTCTCTCTCTCGCCTGCGCCTCTGCGCGGCCGCTCTCCGGCGCATTATCGTCCGGTCGTACCGTACGCATGTTGTCGACCAGACGTGGCAGCGCACCGCGTCTGGTATGCAGGAGGTCGTGGGTTCGATCCCAACCCTGACGCCTGCTGTATATTTGGAGTTTGAGTGTCTCTCTCTCTCCCTGTGGTCGTGTGGATTTCCGTTTTTTTCTTCAAATTTTGAAACATGTATTTAGAGTATTTGGCTGCTATAAATTTCCACGTGACGAGCCACTTCATTGAGCTCTAATTTGTGGCCAAGTCGCTTTTGAAAAAGAGCTATATAGCTGCTCAGTGGGCCTTACCCTGGTAAAATAAAAAAAATCTTTATAGTTTAGGAATCGTCACACTTTAGCCCACCGCCGCACGTCGCCTGCCGCCCGATCGCAGGCTAACTGGGCACTAATTGACGCTGCCGGGTGGACAGAGGCGGAGGGGATTTTAGAAATCTTGCGCCGCCGTTCCATCGACCGCCGTGCCGCATCGGAAACGTGGAATCACACCGGCGACTTCTGGGTCGCTGGTCCGGCTTGCCGGCTGTTACGCCGCGGCAGCGTCGACCGAATCGGCGGTTGGAAAAGTCCTTGTGCCGTACGGCTCTCCGACGCGTTGCCGGACCGCGCCGCCTTGTCGTTCGGCACAGAGTCCAACGTTTTTCGCTTTACGGCACGATTTCGTCGTGTTTTTTGGGGGGGGGTAAAGAGGCCGGAGAAATATTTCAAGAACAAATAATAGAACGCGCGTGCCGCACGCGCGTGTTTACGGTTGACCTCGTCGCTCGTTCTTATTTCGCGCGAAGTCACGTGATTCGGCGGGGGGCCAATCGCGTGAGCAGGATGAGTTGGGTCGGTTCGCGTGGAGAAAGGGCAATGACGCAAGATCAACGTCTGCGTTAAAATGGGGAAGTCGCGACAAAAAACGGCCCACGCAGTTGCGTAAAGCTCTCACATTTGAGAGGAACACCACAAACAAAGATAAAGATCCCCCGTGTAGCCTTAGCAGACTGCTGGGGCAAGTGCTGTTAGCGAGCACCTATGAAGGCCGGCACGGCACACCTTTGTCTTCCCAGTGTCGATGTTTACACCGCAGCAGGTACTCATTTGAGGCTGAGTCGACCTAGGGGAGGCCCAGGACCGGTTTTCAGATAATCGTCACCGGTGTTGGCCGTGAGCGGGAATCAAACTCGGGTTTCCGGGTTCGTAGCGCAGCGTAGCGCTAACCGCAACGCCACCGCTCCCGACTTTTGAGAGGAACTCCACCAACCGGCACTGACTGACCAGCATGGTGAAGTATGGTCGAACAACCCCCATGGCTGACTCGCACGCTATGGGGAGGCCATCATCCAGCAGTGGATTGGTAACAGGGCTTACCTTATATTCTTGGTTCTTTCGGTAAAGTCACGTAGAAGGGAAATAATAAAATAATGAAAATAAAACTAAAAAATTATTCTCACGACGTTTCGGCCACAACGATTCAGACGCTGTCTTTCCGACAGCCCTGTTCTTCACCTGAGGACGGCTGCTTGCGTTGTGGCCGAAACGTGAGAATTATTTTATTATGTTTTATTTTTATTATTTTATTATTTCCCTTCTATGTGACTTTACCGAAAGAACCAAGAATATTAATCCCTGCGGTTACGAAAGCTTTAAATCAGGGCTTACGCTATTATTCTTATTTTGCCTATTCATAAAGGTTTTTTGGGTTAGAGCGCGTAAATCTAAATGTGTCATTTTTCCCGCCACCACCCGACACAGCCAATTCGTAAAGTTTGTCACTGGAACAGTACGTGCCAACTACGGTAGTTACTACTTCAGCACGAACCGGTTGTGTTGGAGAGTAAACCCACTACAACATTTACAATTAGAGTACCCTAACGTTTCGTACTCACGTTCTTCTTTCCGGGACAAACCTTACAAATTGGCTGTGTCGGGTGGGTGGCAGGTTTAACGCGACAATTGTATTTACGTGATCGAACCCAAACAAAAAAAACATTTTCATATATATTGGTTGCGCAAGCCTCTCCTACCGCGCGTTAAACTGTTTCTTTTGCTTCTAGATTTGAAGCTTTCGTGACTGCAAGGATTCATACTCTTAGTTATTTCGGTAAAGTCACGTAGAAAAAAAATGAAATTAAAATTTATAAAAATAAAACAATAAAAATCACCCCCTTAACCACTATATATTTTGCTGTGACAGTTTCACCTGAAGACGGAAGCTTGTGTTGCCTCCGAAACGTCGTGATTTTTCTTGTTTTATTTTTATTTCATTTTTTTCCTACGTGACTTTACCGAAAGAACTAAGAGTATGTTTCTTTTGCCTCATCACCCAGGAGAGAGCCTCGCAGAACTGTCCTCCTGCCAAGTGTTTTTTCAGAGTAAGGGCGGCCCATGATTGCCATGTGCAATCGCATTTCTCCGTAATTTGCGGTGTGATTTTCCAAACAGGCAGACTCTTGCGAATTACTTGGCAGGATATATATATATTTTTTATTATGAAACAATGGCCTGGTATAAAACGCGAGAGCGACGGGGAGGGTGAGTTACAGGCATCCCAACAAACAAATAAAACCGAGGGCAGATTCGAGATGTTAAATACCTCGCCTGGTATGCAGGAGGCAGTTGGTTTTATGCCTGCTGTATATTCGGAATTTGTATGTCCGTCTGTCTCTCTCCCCATAGTGGAGTGGATTTTTCTCCGGGTCCTTCGGTTTTTCCCTCCACGTATAGAATCGACGTCACGCGTTGAGGTGTTTGGCTGCTATAAATATCCACGTGACGACGATAAGCCACTTCGTTAAGCTATCATTTGCGATGGCCAGGTCGCGTCTGAAACGGATCTACATAGCTCCAATGGGCCTTACCTGGTAAAATTAAAGTAGTTTAATAGTAGTTTAAAAAAAATGGTTTAATAGTTTTTGAATCCAAGACCAGCATCCCCCACTTGCAACGGGGTGGGTGTGGCTCAATGGGCCTTACCTGGTAAAATTAAAATAGTTTAATAGTAGTTTTCAAAAATGGTTTACTAGTTTTTGAAACCAAGACCAGCATCCCCCACTTGCAACGGGGTTGTGTGGCTCAATGGGACCTTGCCTGGTAAAATAAGGAATAGGAAAGGTGGTTGGTCTCACTACCGCACTACTCACGTAGGGCAACGATCTTTGACGTGGTCTTCATTTAGGGAGGGAGGGGGGGTGGGGAACATGCGGAAAAAAGGGACATCACGGGATCTTTTTAACGCGAATCAGGCGGCCGCGCGTTACGGCTAATACACACCACCGCGGTGATAACCAGGGCGGCCGCCCGAGTCGAACCGCGAACCTCCTCAACAGCGGAGCGCCGTCGCCGCGCCGTCACAAGCGACGAGGCCGCGCGCTCGGACAGCTCTCGCGTCGGGAGTCCCGCCAGGACGGCCTCCTCGACGCAACGCGGCCGCTCCCAGAGACGCTCGCCACAACAAGCGCCTAGACAGGGCCCCGTCGTCGGTCTCGCTCTTGTTGACGTTTACAAATTCTTTTGTCAAGGCGCTCTTCCCCCCCATCCATCCCAGCTTAAATAGTCGCTACAAGCCTGGGGTGTGTCATTCAGACTCCGTCTTCTCGACAGACCTGTTCTCCACCTGAGGATGGCTGCTTGCGTTGTGGCCGAAACGTCGTGAGAATTATTTTATTAGTTTTATTGTTTTATTTTTATTATTTTATTATTTCCATTCTACGTGACTTTACCGAAAGAACCAAGAAGATGAATCCCTGCAGTCACGAAAGCTTTAAATCGACGTTTACATCCTCCGCGTCTTATGCCTGCCCCCCCCCCCCCCCCACGCTGCTGGGCCCTCCCTTCCGTCCCGCGATGCTGTTGCCGCAGCGTCGCCGCGGTGACGGCCAATCAGCTCTTCCCGTCGGACCCGCTGTTCGGGCCGCCCCTGGAGGCGATCCCGCAAGCCTTCGCGACGGAAGGTTTGTGACGACGAGCACTGCGAGCGCACCGCACCAAACACGCCGTCCGTCGCCGGCCACGCTCGACCCGCTGCCGGATATGAAGGCCTCCCCAGGCCATCGCCGCCGCTCACGACTCTGCGATGGAGCGATCCACCGGGCACCTGCGCACCTGATGATTTTGTCACTCCATCTCTCTAGGTCCACGTCCGCTTGGCTTCGTTCCATTCCTATAGTGATGAAGGCCATTATTTATGCGCCTATGGACTGCCAGTCCAGTGGGCGCGACCACAGCAGCATCTCTGTTGTACAGGTTTCCGCCGCTCTATGCGGGTTCGGTTTGTGCGATTTCACGCTGGCAATATGCGGCTTGCCTAATTCCTACCCAAAAATTCGCTACGCTACACAGTTTAAATCCTGGCGTGGGACAGCTTTGTCTTTGTAGTGTACGCGCTACTCGGCAGGCGGCCGTCTCGTGGGTTGGGTGGCTGATTCCCTCCGTGCTACGCGATTTTGCCCTGTTCGCCTGCGTAAAGCGAGGGACACCTGCAGTGTATTATTGTCTTTTGTCTTGTGACCCCCCCCCCCTCCACCACCCCCTCCCTGTGTCCACCTGTTGTCTGATGAAGCTGGCAACAGCCAGTCTGATATTTGGGGGGCCAGACCTCCGCAAGCCCCCCCGGAGGGCACGGCCAGCCCACAAACGCCCCCGCAGCTGGGGTCCCCTCCCCGGCCGCCGGCATCGACGCCGCCGCCGCTGCCGGACGGGGGGCCCCCCGAGGATGAAGGCCCCCCCGCGTCTCCCGTGGCGGTGGGGGGCGGCGGCCCCCAGGAGGCCCCCGTCATCACGGCGGCAGGGGGAGGGGCGCCCTCCCTCGGCGGGGACGAGGCGCCGACGAGGTCGAGCGAGACGCCGACGGAGACCGACGGAGGTGACGAACGTGGTGACGCTCCGTCTGCGGTGGACTCGCTCTCGGGCGCGTTCTGTTCTTTGGCTGCCACTCCATCGGTAGTCTTTCCTGTCCGCCGCCGTCGCCCGTCCCGTTGACAAAAGTCTTTGTACGTACGGTGTGTGTTGAACTCCTTTCGCGCCGTACGTAGCCAACCGTGCTTATCGGAGGTGCGAGAGAAGGACGACAAACTAAGCAAAAAAGCTGTTTTGAAGAAATTAGTTTTCATTCTAGACAACTTAAAAGTGCACAGCTCCAGTGGCTTCCTAATATCGGAAGGAAGAGCGTTCCAGACGGCCGCAGAAGCGAATCGGAATGTGCGCGATGCGGTGACCATCTTTGTTCGATGGGCAGCCAGAAGCCGCTGCGAGAAACCTGCTTTTATTCACCCTCTTCCATTCCCATGACGCACGTGTACGTCGTCGGAACGGAATCGGTGAAGACCTGACGTAAAATAATTGTATCGGTACGTCTTCAGGTGCTGAGGCTCCCGCAAGGCCATGCGGGAGGGCGTGTGGCACAGTTTGGTGCCAGCTATCGTAGAGTGCGGTTTTCTGCGGTGAGTGCAATGTCTTGAAAAATAACGGCGCTAGGCCTGAATAAAATTAAGGTTGAACCGCTCGCGCGTTCCGAGATTCAGCGGTGAACTGGACACCCTGCAACTTGCAGACGTCTCGGAGCGTGAAAGGGTCCGCAGTGAATACGATGGCCCTCACGTGCATATGCACCAATAATCTGTGTCCCGCTTTTTTATTCTTAAGCTGCGGGGAAGATTTATGTTGCAATTCTAACATCGTCATGCGCCACCCACCCCCCTCGTGTGCCGTGCCGGCCTCGCCAAACGGCACTTGCCCCGAGAGTGTTTCGACGCTATCGGGGGAGGTGGGGAATCTGTCTCTTTTTTTTATTTTCTGCCCCCCCCCCCCCCCCCCCCCGACCAGGTGCCCCGGACAAACCCCCGTCCCCCGACGAGGCCCAGCGGACGGCAACGGTGGAGCCTTGCGCGTCACCCAGCGAGCCGGAGGGCAAGGCGGAGACACCCCCGGCGGCGGGCGGCGTCGCCACGAACCCCGAGGGCCCGACGGCCGCAGCGGCATCACCGCGGCCGCCCGGGGAGGCCGCCGGCGCGGAGGGAACGGCGGCGGCAGAGCCGGCGCTGGCGGCAGAGCCGGGCGGGCCCACGAGAGACTCGGAGGCCACGCCCGCCGGTGGGCCGCGCGTGCACGCAGCTGCTGGGCCAAGTTTGCCAACGGAGGAATGAGTTGGGAGTGAGGGGTGAAGGAGCAGCAGCTCTGCGATTGGCTGCTCATGCCACTGCTGGCAGAAGGTCCTCCACTAGACGGAGCTCGAGAGAGAGAGAGAGAGGGAGGGAGAGGGGTGGCACGATGGCTAGGGGATGTTGACTACCTCACCTGGTCTGCAGGTGAGGTAGTCTACCTCACCTGGTCTGCAGGTGAGGTAGTCAACATGGAACCTTCGCGCGGGTTCCCGGAGCATCCCGGCCAGCCCCCCCGCCCATTACCTTTGGCCCAGATTGGATGTTGTTTCAGCGGTGCCTGTAGCCGTGCTTCCCTTTTCTAACCAGCAGGTGTCATCATATCATTACATATGTATACGCGGGTCTAAGTATACGCGTGTGTATGTAAACGCGCGTGTTTGTATATGCCTGTGTGTACGTGTGTATGTAAACGCATGTGTTTGTATATGCCTGTGTGTACGTGTGTATGTAAACACGTGTGTATGTAAATGCGTGTGTGTACGTGTGTATGTAAATGTGTGTGTATGTAAATGCGTGTGTATGTCTGTGCGTGTGTGTACGTGTGTATGTAAACGTGTGTGTTTGTATATGCCTGTGTGTACGTGTGTATGTAAACGCGTGTGTATGTCTGTGCGCGTGTGTACGTGTGTATGTAAATGTGTGTGTATGTAAACGCGTGTGTATGTCTGTGCGTGTGCATAGAGCCCCAGATCGTGGTGCAGTCTCCCGTGGCTCCGCCCACAATGGCGGACTCCGCTCCGGCCTCGCCCCTCCCCCTGTCAATCAGGCAGAAGATCCCGCCCACAAAGCTCTACTCTGACATTCAGAAGGTAACCGGGCAGAACGTAACCCCGAACTCAACACGTTCGCCAACACCACTGTGGGACAAAATATATATAACAGGCGACAGTGTTAGAGATTGTGTGTACGTATGTGTAGTGGGTTCGAACTAGGTGCACACACACACAGCTTGGAGGCAACACCATTTATTAGAATGGTAAGTAATATAACACTGTACATGAGGTGGTGACCACCTTCCTCAACTCACTAACACTCTGGAACACGACACAGAGTGGACCAGGCAGGCGACGGGCTGCCTGGTCCAGGACGACGACCCGGGGCTTGAGGACCGATGATGTCGTCTTCACTTCGGGGTTGAACAGCCCCGCTCTGCGTTCACACCCCGCTTATATCCGCTCTGGCGTGGCCGGCTCCACCCAGGCCACGCCTCCCTTCCCCCACCTCTGGGAAGGTTCGGGTCCTCTACCACGTGACCCCCCAGGCTCCCCCTTGGGGCCCCTAGCCCACGTACGGGGCGACACAGTAGTGACGTCCTATGTCACTACATATGTACTGTGCGTGCGTATGAGGAGCGGGTTGCGCTACTAACCCGGCGACCCGAGTTCTTTTCCCGCTCACGGCCAACGCCGATGACGATTTTCTGAACCGGTCGACTCGGCCTCAAATGAGTACCTGGTGCAATGTGTAAAGATCGCCACTCGGGAGACAAAGGCGGTCGAGCGTGGTGCTGGCCACCCGCCCCGCTCGTGTGCCATACCGGCCTTCGTAGGTGCTGCTCCACTCACAGCACTTGCCCCAACAGTCTGTTCAGGTCATACGGAGGATCTTTGTCTGTTGTGTTTGCGAGCAGCGCCCGTTCAGCCCCCCCCCTGGGCTCGCACCCCTCGCCAGGGCCGAAAGCACCTCATCCATCTCCTCCAACGCGTCTGCCAGCAACGCCACCACTCCCACCGTCGGTGAGACCACGCGCCCACACGCCGATACACCTACACACGCGCCCACACGCCCACACACCCGCACGCCCGCCCACTCGCTCCTTCACCCTGTCACATTGATCTGCCAATAGAGGGTACTAATTGCTAAAGAGACAATACTGCAATTGCAGCTGAGTTCTTAGGGGCAAGTTTCAAATTTGGCAAGTTTTGATCGTGACGTCGGCACGCACGACGGCGGGCCTCCTCTTCGCGAATGACGTCACGGGATCTGTGAGTGCCGCAGACTGCGCGTTGTACGGTATCACGGTGAGTACCGCAGTAATAATCAGGGCGGCCGCTGGACTCGAACCTCTGCAATAACAGCGAGGCCATGTGATCGCTTATTGACCACGTGACGACTCACATGTGAAGACGCACACACGCACATCCTGCTGTCACCCGGCACACTTCCTGCTCCCACCCGGCACACTTCCTGCCCCCACGATCTCTGGGCCTTCGATTTCGCAGTGCACCTGCATCGTGGAACTCTCCGACGAAGGGCTGACAAGGGGGAGTCCGGTTTCGGTTTGGGGTCTTCAATGCCTTTTTCGCCGAAAGACGTTGCCCTCTTTAGAAGGCGTTTCCCATTTTTTTCACTCGCCCACTTTCTACTCAACCCCACCCCCATTGCCATTGATGCAAAGCCCATTGAATATTTTAACGAAAGGCGCTTATTCAAGCTGTGATGATCATTATTATTATTATTATTCTTGTACCACGACTCTTGTGCGTATCGACCGTAATGATGATTCTTTTTTTACTCCTGTCGAGCAACCGGTAACCGGGAGGCCGTGGGTTCGATCCCGACCCTAACGCCTGCTGTATATTTTGAGTTTGCGTGTTCTCCCTGTGGTCGCGTGGCTTTTTCTCCAGGTTCTCTGGTTTTTCCCTCAACATTTATAAATGTCCACATGGTGGAAAGACACCACTTCGTTGAGCTATCATTTATGATAGCCAGGTCACTTCTGAAAAATAGGCTCAGTGGGCCTTACCTGGTAAAATATAAAAAAAAATACAGTTTATAGTTTTATGTATGTTGAACTTTTTTCGCACAGTATGTAGCACAAGCATGCTAACCGCCTCTGCCCCCCCCCCCCCCATGCGTTTAGAATATTGGGTTGATATAAATTTCCACGCGATAAGCCACTTCGTTGCGCTATCATTTGTGATGGGTCGGCTCTGAAAAAAAGATCCCACAGCGCGGGGTGCTGCCTTACCTGGGAAAAGTAAAAAATAAAGTGTTTTTTTTAGTTTAAAATATTGAGGGATTCTCTCTAAACTCGCAGGGCTTCAGTTTTAACGGGCGGCTGAATGCAACCAGATGGCGTGACCGAGAAAGTGACGAAGGTGACTTTGAGCGGCACGCAAACACGCTGAACGCCGAGTAATGTTGTTTTCACCCCGGGCTCGTTTCGTACATCGCGTGCGCAATTTTGTTTTGACTCCACCTAATTTTTTTTGTAATTTTACCCCCCCTCCCTTTGGTTTTTACACACGCATGTTGTCACAAACACACACACATACATCCCACTTGCATGTTCACCACACGTTGTGCGCGACATGCATACATGCCCTCACACGCGCAAATACACGTGCGCACGAACGCGCGGGAACCCACGCAATCGCGCGCGCTCATTCGCGCACACCCGCGTATCCACATACTCGCACGTACACACATGCACGTACATACACTCGTACGTACGCACACACGCACGTACACGCACACACGCACGTACACGCACACACACACGTACGCACGCTCGCACGTTGACACACGTACACACGCTCACGCACACACGCACGTACATACACGCACGTACACACGCTCACGCACACACACACGTACATACACGCACGTACACACGCTCGCACGTACACACACATCCACGTACACACACTCGCACGTACACACAAGCCTCCTCATCAGAAGACGACCTCGGTAGAGGTCGGGCCACGCCCTGCCGTCAACAGAGCAGCAGCAGCAGCGTGTCGTCTGGTAGGGCTTGGCGGGGGGGGTGTTTAGTTTGTTGTCCTTCCCATCTGAACCAGACTGAGAGCCTCCGGCGGAGAGTCCCACAGTCCGAGTGCTATGGGAAGGGAGGCCCAGATAGTCCCACAGTGCGGGTGCCACGTGAGTGAAGGCCCAGAGAGACCCACAGTGCGGGTGTCACGTGAGAGAAGGCCCAGAGAGACCCACAGTGCGGGTGTCACGTGAGAGAAGGCCCAGAGAGTCCCACAGTGCGGGTGCCACGTGAGTGAAGGCCCAGATAGTCCCACAGTGCGGGTGCCACGTGAGAGAAGGCCCAGATAGTCCCACAGTGCGTGTGACACGTGAGAGAAGGCCCAAAGAATATCACAGTCTGTGTGCTATGGAAGGGAAGGCCCAGAGATCGCTGCCTACGCGCTTGAGTTTCGTTCCGTGGGGATGCATAAGAGGCGATCCGGGTCCCGCCGACGTTGTGGTTCTCATTGAAACGAAGGGTCGCAGCGGCTCCCAGATGTACCCGAGGTGGGGTGGGAGTGGGAGGGGGGGGTTTAGTTTTTTTTTGCGTGACGAGGGGAGAGCTCGCGAGGGCGGCGCACGCTCTTTGATTCTGCGCGAGTCGACCCCATGTCCGAAAATCGGCAAAAAAGAGGAATAAAACAGAAACGCAGCGGGGAAATCGAAATCACACCGGAGCAGAGCAACCGCGTTGCCGCGCGAATTTAAATCGTCGTCACGGAGCCAAATTACACGGAGCGTAATTTGGCTCCGTGGAATTACCCGCAAAACGACAACACTCCTGTGCTCGGCTACCGTGATGGATTAATGAATCGTACTCATCGGGACGTGACGCTGCCAGCCGGAACAGCCTTTCTCTCTCCGTGACCTTCGGCTGCTGACTCTAATCCCGTGACCCCTTGAACTCTGCTGCCCTCTTGCCCCTTCTGCTCCCACGCCCCTCCGCCACACACCCCCGCTGACCTCTGAACCTACACGCTCCCCTAACCCCCACCTCCCCCGCCCCGTACCCCCGCTGACCTTTGAACCTACACGCTCCCCTAACCCCCACCTTCTGACCCACCCTGTACCCATGTTGACCTCTGAACCGACACGTTCCCCTAACCCCCACCTTCTCACCCGCCCCGTACCCATGTTGACCTCTGAACCTACACGCTCCCCTAACCCCCACCTTCTCACCCGCCCCGTACCCATGTTGACCTCTGAACCTACATTCTCCCCTAACCCCCACCTTCTCCTCCTTTCCCTGATCTCCACTGCCAGACTTTGATCAGCTCAAGATGGTTTGGTTTGACAGGGGGAAGTTTTATTTCACCTTTGAGGGTAAGTGTCAGGGCGGGGAGGGCACGCACGGGGGGGGGGGGGGTGTAAAGGGGGCATTAGGCAGGAGCGACCCCGATGCATGGGTGCGTGAGTCTCGACGCTTGACCTCTGCATGGCTTTAGGTGACCCACCCCATCTACGTCAATAGCACGCGCGCGTGGTGTGTGTGTGTAGCCTCGCTTGTTCTGTCTCGTTGGCATGGTCTGTGTCGTTTGTAACTGCGTATTAAACGTACGGCCTTGTTTGTCATGTATGGTCCCGTTGGTGCTGTCTTGTTCTCTCTGATATCGTCTGTGTTGTTCGTACTGTCTTGTCTGGTACCATATCCGTACTGTCTGCTCATCGCTCTGCCCCGGCTGCGCTGACCATCTCAGCTGTGCGATCCGTCTCGTCGGTACTGCCGGTCTCATCTCTGCTGCCTGCGCGATGCGTACCGCCTTGCTCGTTCATCCCCACCATTCACTAAGGATGGAGGTGATCACGTGCCATTTTCTGGGATTGAAAACAATCGATTGCTGCCCGTGCCTGCATCGTGAGCGTCAACGAGTCGGTTGTGATCTCTGAATCATCGTGTGGCGTGGCGGTTGTTGGTGGCGGTTGTTGTTGGTGGCGGTTGTTGTTGATGGCGGTTGTTGGTGGCGGTTGTTGGTGGCGGTTGTTGGTGGCTGTTGTTGATGGCGGTTGTTGGTGGCGGTTGTTGGTGGCTGTTGTTGGTGGCGGTTGTTGGTGGCGGTTGTTGGTGGCGGTTGTTGGTGGCGGTTGTTGGTGGCGGTTGTTGGTGGCGGTTGTTGGTGGCTGTTGTTGGTGGCTGTTGTTGGTT
Organism: Lethenteron reissneri; assembly: GCF_015708825.2. NCBI lineage: Eukaryota > Metazoa > Chordata > Hyperoartia > Petromyzontiformes > Petromyzontidae > Lethenteron > Lethenteron reissneri. The sequence continues at coordinate 4,740,069 of NC_083782.1, forward strand.
GTGGTGGTGTTGGTGGCGGTTGCTGGTGGTGGTTGTTGATGGCGGTTGTTGGTGGCTGTTGTTGGTGGCTGTTGCTGGTGGCGGTTGTTGGTGGCTGTTGTTGGTGGCGGTTGTTGATTGTGGTGGTGTTGGTGGCGGTTGCTGGTGGCGGTTGTTGATGGCGGTTGTTGATGGTGGTTGTTGGTTGTGGCGGTGACGGTGGCGGCGGAGAGCAGGAGCGTCCCGGGGCCCCAGCCCGCTCACGCTCGGCGCCCACGACACGCTGCCCGTGGCCGCTGCCTTCACCGAGACCGTCAACGCCTACTTCCGCGCCGCCGAGCAGTGCGTAGCGTCAACGTCGTCAACATCGTCGTCAACATCGTCGTCAACATCGTCGCCTTCGTCAATACCGTCGTCAACATTGTCGCCATTGTCGTCACCATCGTCGTCAACATCGTCATTGTCGTCACCATCGTCAATGTTGTCAACATCGTCAACGTCGTCAACATCATCGTCACCTTCGTCAACATCGTCACCTTCGTCAACATCGTCAACATCGTCAACATCGTCAACATCAACATCGTCACCATCGTCAACGTCGTCAACATCGTCGTCACCGTCATCGTCATCGTCGTCACCATCGTCGTCGCCACCGCCGCCATCGTCGCCATCATCGCGATCGCCGCCATCGTCATAACTTCTGCAATCGTCCCACCGCCGTCATTGCCATCCTTCCGTCGACGATTGTCAATCCCACCGCCACCATCATCGCTTCTGCCTTCACACCGTCACGATCGCTTTTCTCACCACTGCAGCAGCAGCAGTTGTTATTACCTTCACCATTACCATCATCCTCGCCATCACCGCCATCATCGTAACTCTCCTCCCCCCCCCGCCCCTTCCGCGTGCCACGCCAGGTGCATGGTGAAGATCACGGGGGAGCTCACCATCTCGTTCCCCTCGGGCATCACCAAGGTGTTCTCGGGGAACCCCTCCCCAGCCGTGCTCAGCTTCCGCCTGCGCAACTCGGCACGCCTCGAGCAGCTGCTGCCCAACCCGCAGCTCCTCTACAGGCGAGGCCCCCCCCGTACACCCCCCCCTGTACCCCCCCTGTCCCCCTCCCCCTGTACCCCCCCTGTACCCCCCCTGTAGCCCCTCCACCCCCCCCCACCAACTCCCGTACCCCCCCACCCCCCCCATACCCACCGCCAACCCCCACCCCCCTCCCTCTAGGTCGCCTCGGCCTAAAATGAGCATCCGCTAAGAGGGCAGGGAATGGAGCTCCACCCGGGGCTTGGGGTTGTGAAGGTCGCGATGGCATCTCGTGTGTGTCTACGCGTGTGTGTGTGCGTACGCGTGTGTGTACGTGTGTGTGTGTGTACACGTGTGTGTACACGTGTGTACTCGTGTGTGTACTCGTGTGTGTACTCGTGTGTGTACTCGTGTGTACGTGTGTGTGTACTCGTGTGTGTGTACTCGTGTGTGTGTACACGTGTGTGTGTGTACGTGTGTGTGTGTGTACGCGTGTGTGTGTGTACGCGTGTGTGTACACGCATGTGTGTGTACTCGTGTGTACGTGTGTGTGTGTGTACTCGTGTGTACTCGTGTGTGTGTGTACACGTGTGTGTGTACGCGTGTGTACACGTGTGTGGGTGTACACGTGTGTGTATTCGTGTGTGTACACGTGTGTGTGTACGCGTGTGTACACGTGTGTGTGTGTACACGTGTGTACACGTGTGTGTGTGTACACGTGTGTACACGTGTGTGTGTGTACACGTGTGTACACGTGTGTGTGTGTGTGTACACATGTGTACACGTGTGTGTGTGTACACGTGTGTACACGTGTGTGTGTGTACACGTGTGTACACGTGTGTGTGTGTGTACACGTGTATACACGTGTGTGTGTGTACGTGTGTGTACACGTGTGTGTACGCGTGTGTACACGTGTGTGTACGCGTGTGTACTCGTGTGTACGCGTGTGTGTACTCGTGTGTACACGTGTGTACTCGTGTGTACTCGTGTGTACGCGTGTGTACGTGTGTGTGTACTCGTGCGTACGCGTGTGTGTGTGTACGCGTGTGTACTCGTGCGTACGTGACTTTACCGAAAGAACCAAAGAGTATGGATTCTCTTAAACGCACGTTTTATAAACGTGGAGGGAACAACACCGGAGGAGCGGAGCAGCCGGGTGGCTCAAACGCAGCGAGTTTGCGCAGCGGGGAACAGAGGCGGCGGGTGCATCCGCCAGTGTTCCGTGCTGGTTTAGTAGGCACTCGCCAAGATTGATTCTCCCCAAGGATAAATTTGTCGGGTCTTTCTCCGCGTGCGTGCGTACGTGCGTGCTTTCGCTCGTGCAGCGACCTCTCGCAGAGCGACTCGGAGACGCGAGACTTCTGGCTGAACATGCCGGCGCTGTGCTCCTACCTCAAGAAGCTGTCGGAGCAGAGTCCCTCCGCCACCTACTACAACGTGGACATCCTCAAGTACCAGGTGTGCGCAGGGGGTGGTGGCGCAGGAGTTGAGTCGTGGGGCGGGCGGATTGGAGGATGGCCATTGCGGATGGGTGGTTTTGTTACCGCTATGCCTACCCCCCCCCCTGTGTACTCAACACGCGCCGCTCCTCGTGACTGCTGCATCTCCTCCCCCTGCATCTCCTGCTCTTCCCTGTGCCTTTCATCCTCTTCCACATGCCTCCCCTTCTCTCTATCCTCTTCCCCCTCTCTCCACCCTCCTCTTTTCCCCATCCTTTTCCCCTTCTCCTCATCCTCATCCCCTCCTCCTCCTGCTCCCCCCAGGTGTCCGCAGGAGGAGCGGACGCGGCTCCGCTGCTGCTGGAGCCGAGCTGGCGCTGCGAGGATGCGCGCACGAGCCTGCGAGTGGCGTTCCGCTACAACGGCTCCGCCATGGCCTCGCCCTCCCCCATCACCAACCTGCAGGTCGTGACCCCCGTCGGGGGCGGGGCCACAGACATGCAGGCCACTCCCCCCGCCACCTGGTGAGACTCGGACCGCCCCAAACGCCGCGTGGAGGACCGGCCTGGTTCCCATCTTTTTCCACCGGCGCATGCGAGCCGTGCCAGCACGGCACCTCCCCCCCCCCCTCCTCCACCCACCAAATCGCGCCACGGTGGCGAGATGTTAACTACCTCGCCTGGTATGCAGGAGGTCTTGGGTTCAATCCTGACCCTGAGACGCCTGTATATTTTGAGTTTGCGTGTTTCTCTCCCCGTGGTCGCGTGGCTCAGCTATGAGAGGGGGGGTGTTCCTGAGTAATGTGACAGCCCTCAATAGATCAATGTCCACAAAGTTGGGTTTTTGTTGAGAAGAGATGGATTAAGGGGGTTGTAGCAGGTCAATTGTTAAGTAGAGCCAGGCTATCTGAATATATTTACTAGATGGATTACTCATCAATCGCCGGTCCACCAATCGGATCGCACGAAAGTAATTGCGAAAGAACTCCTCGTCTCCTTTGGCACGGGTGCCGCTGGACGGGAGGTCAACGGTGATGCTGATGATGAGCAGCCGTGGCGACGAGCGCCCGTCCGTCTGGACACTCGGAGGGCACGGTTTTACAGATCCCACAGGGATGGAGCACGAGACTTCCACCTCCAGCGCAGAGAAAGAGGTTCCTGTGGAAGTATACGCATGTGTATTCGTGGTTCTTTCGGTAAAGTCACGTAGAAGGGAAATAATAAAATAATATAAATATAAACAATAACAATTCTCACGACGTTTCGACTGCAACACCAGCAGCAATCATCATCAGGTGTGAAATCCACAGCAAGAAAATTTGAAAAAAGTGGCGGTTTTAGGGGAAAAAAAGTGGCGGTTTTAGGGAAAACTGCCGCTTTTTTCAAATTTTTTTGCCGTGGATTTCACACCTGATGATGATTGCTTGTGTTGAAGTCGAAACATCGTGAGAATTTGTATTGTTTTATATTTATATGATTTTATTACCTCCCTTCTACGTGACTTACCGAAAGAACCAAGAATATGAATCCCTGCAGTCACGAAAGCTTTAAATCGAAATTTCTACGCATGTGTGTCGATCTTCATTCCCACTGTACGTAGCCAGCCGTGCTAATCGGAGGTGCGTCGCTGTGAAACTGTCGCATCCGATCCGTTTGCTTCGTTTTTTTTTACCATCAATTTCTGATCTTTGTCGGCAGGAATGCTGAGCAGAACTGGGTGCTTTGGAAGATTCCAGAAATCTCCGAAAAATCAGAAGGCGGAGGTGAGGGTCGTGTCACGTTTATCATTAATATATTTTAACAAAAATCACCCTCATTTGTTCCAGTTGTGCATCCAGTATCGCGTCACATGACGCGCGCGCGTGCGTGTACGCGTATGAACGTGTGCATGAACGTGTGTGCGAGCGGGTAGTGTCGCGGTGAGAGCGCTGGGCTACGAACCCGGCGACCCGAGTTCAATTCCCGCTCACGGCCAACACCGGTGACGATTATCTGAACCGGTCCTGAGCCTCAAACGAGTACACGGTGCGCAGAGGTCGCAACCGGGTACCCGATACCCGTACCCTACCCGATACCTGGCTATCCGTACCCGTCCGGGTACGGGTACGGCTACCCGTTTGCGACCCTGGTGCGGCCGGGTACAGGTACGGGTAGGCCGTGAGTCACTGGCGAGTCACCGTTTGTCACTCATTTCTCAACGTCTTGTCTCTTCTCACAATTCAAGTTCCTAGAATCAACCCACCCACGCCTGCAACATGGCTTCATCCCAGAGGTCGCAATCGGGTACCCGTTTGCGACCCTGGTGCGGCCGGGTACGGGTACGGGTAAGGAATCAAAACCTGTTTGCGACCTCTGCCGGTGCGGCGTGTCAGCCTTCACAGGTGCTGCTCGCTTAGCAGTGCTTGCCCCGACTGTCTGTTCAAGGCTACGTGGGGGGGGTGGGGTGGGGTGGGGGGGCACCTTGTCCTTGTGCGTGCTCAGGCTCGGGCGTGCTCCAGGCGCACTTCTCGGTGGCGGACGGCCCCACGGTGCCCGCGACGCTCGCCGCTCAGTTTGTGAGCGAGGGGTCGTCGCTGTCGGGCGTCGAGTTTGAGCTTGTCGGGGGCGGCTACCGCCTCTCGCTCGTCAAGAAGCGCTTCGCCACCGGTGCGTCCCCAACCCCCACACACCCCCCGCCCCGCCTCCACCCCCAATCCCCCGCCCCCACATCCCCCACCCTCCCCTACAGTTCGTTCCGTTAGCGACATCGGCGATGAGAAAATTCGTCGATGAAATGCGTTTTTTTTTTGTCCGAAGTTAACGATGAGCATAAGTGGACGAAAATCGTGGAGAGATATGGTGATTGCGAATGCCATCACCATCATCACTATCATCACCACCACCATCATTATTATCGTCATCACCACCATCACTATCATCATCACCACCACCATCATCATCATTATTATCATCATCACCACCATCACTATCATCACCACAATCACTATCATCACCACCATCACCACCACCATCACTATCATCACCACCACCATCATTATTATCATCATCACCACCATGACTATCATCATCACCACCATCATTATTATCATCATCATCACCACCATTGTTATTTTCATCATCACCACCATCATTATTATCATTAGCATCACCAATATCTTTGTCTTGTGTCTGTGTGTGACCCAGGCAAGTACATGGCTGACGGCTAAGGACTCGTTCGTTGCCACAGAAACTCAACCTCTCTTCCCATCAACCCGTGCTCCTCTCACCCAACCTGTGAACTCTGACCTTTGGGCACCACCGCCACCACCAAGTTTGTCCCGTGTGCTCGTTACTCCGTAATTTTGGTCTGCCGGCCACGACGCTCGGCGTTACCCTGCGCGCTGGTGCAGAGCGCGCAAGAAGTGTGCTTGCTTGCGCCAACACACGCGCACGCACACGCACGCACACGCGCGTGCTCGCTTACGCCAACGCACGCGCGCGCACACACACGCGTACGCATTTACAATAAAGCGTATACTACATATTCAGCATATAATTGCCCGAGCATATGCAAACGTGCCAGGGATCAAAAACACACGCGTACGAGGGACTATACGTACACGGACACCAAGTCTGTGACATCTCCCCGTGCCCCCCCACGAAGCCTTGCAGGCTGTTGGGAAGGGTGCTGCTATTCGTGAGAACACGTTAAGGCCGGCACGGCGCAGGGAATGGGGACCGGAGGGGGGGGCGTCTCCTCGTTGTCGATGTCGCCCCCAGCACCACCTCAACGGGTGCTCATTTGAAGGGCGAGTCAAGCTCGATAGGCCATGCTTAGATACAAGTGCTGCTCCTGCTGCTTCTGATGATGATGATGCAGTGGTGTAGCGTGGAGGGGCCCCCCTACCGCACTCCTGTTCACAACTTCCCCCCCCCTCCCCATCCCAGTCTTCGTAACCCTCTCCAGCGAATGGGCCTCTCCCTGCAGTTGCACGACTCGCACGTTTGATAAGCGGCACCGCTGTGATTGCGTGCGCGTCGTCAGCAGCAGTTTGACACTGCCCCTCCCCCCGTTCCAAGTTGTTGAAGTTGTGGGGTTTGTAGCACGGTGCTGCTTAAGCGACTGCCACACCACACACTTCCTATTGATACGGTAGAGAGAACAAAAGCCCCACCGTGTGTAGCCGCACCGACTGTTAGAGCAAGTGCTGTTAACTAGCACGTGAACGAAGGGCGGCACGGCACAAGGGGGGGGGGGGGGTGGGTGTCGGATGTGGGAGGGGTGGTCATGTAATCAGTGCCCGGCTGCCCAGTGAGATGGTGTTTCACGCACCGCGCCAGCTACTCGCATCAAGCTGAGTATCAACCTCGTCCGAGGCCAAGAACCGGTTCAGATATTTTCCACTGACGTTAGTCGAACAGTCGAGCTCGGGTTGTTGGTTTTTTTGTAGCGCGGCGCGCTAACCACTGCATCACTCGAACGCTCCCCGCTGCGTGCCGTACAGACGCACTGACACGCGCGCACAAATGACAGCGTGTTGCTCGCGCACGCACGGAGCAGTCGTGCGCGCAGCGTCGTATGCTTAAGTTGCCCTCTCGTCTCCTCGACCGGTTGATCGCGTTGTGTTGAAGCTGTGACCGACGCGTTATTTATCTGAAGCAGAACAAACGTCCGTCAGCTAGGCGGCAACGGCCGGCGCCGAATGGGGAAAAGGAAAAAAAAGTACAAAACGAACACCAAAAAAAAATGCATTTGCTTTTTTTATTTTATTTAAATAGCGGACCGAGTTTGAAGTATTGTGGCGAGCTTTGCTGTGGACGTTGTGATGAAGTGAGTTTTAAAGCGGAGTAACGTCGGCGAGAGAAAGGAGGAGGCCTTTGTCGTCGCGTTGATCGCCAGCGTTCGTACGCGACCAGGTGCTTGGATCCCCCACTCCATGACGTACCACCTCTCAAATAAATGTCGACGATGTCATCCGCACGCACGCCGAGTATTACGCTGCAGGCGGTTTGGCCCACGGAGTCGAATTTCCGACTCGGCTCACAGGCGCCGTCCGCCGTCGCAAAGGCTTTCAAGAGATGACAATCTTCTGAATGATCGTGTTTAAATTAATTAATGATGATTGTTACATAGTGTTCGAAAATTTTTTTTTTGGGCTGCTACCACGCTGTGATGGTGAGCGCACGGGACTTGCAATCCAGAGGTCGACGATTCAGCCTCCTGGAGCGGCAGTTGAACACAATGTCCACCCAGCTGCACACACATGCGTACACCGGTAGTTAGACGATCGCCAGCTCATGTGTTGTGGGGTAACGTGTGGGCACTCCATCTCTTCCGAGGCCACCGTGAAAGAACAGGCCACACATTCATAGAGAGAGAGGGAGGTTCTACGAGCTCTCCCGTAGAGACCGTCCTGACAGCAGTGCTGTGAGCAAGCAATTGCAGGGCTGCACATTTACCATCGATAATTAATTTCGCTTATTGGCAAAGTCTGGTTTATATGGTAGCATTGTTGATGAAGCGCGGCAGCATTCCCAATCGTGAGTTGGTGAGTTCAACTCCTAGCCAGGGTTGGATCATCATTATCATCACCAACCATCTTAGGGTTCTAATATGAACGGCATCAAGTAGGACGTTGGTGGTTGTAATTATGTTCATCAAAGGACGACTAGGGTCCTGCCATAAGAATGTGGAATCACTGCCACTGGCTCGGGAAACGCTGTTCTCCCCTGGAAGTCGCCCTCGAACGAGAGCTGTACAGCGCAGGAGGCTTAACCGTGATCAATAATAAAAACTTTACCTATTTTTATTTTACCAGCTAAGGCCCCCACTGAGCTCTGTAGCTCTTTTTCAGAGGCGACCTGGCCACAAATGATCGCCCAACGAGAAGTGGCTTATCACGTGGAAATTTATAGCAGCCAAATGCTGTAAACGCCCACGTTTCTAAATGTGGAGAGAAAACCGGAGGGTCGGGAGAAAAATCTACGCCATCACGTGGAGAACATACAAACGCCAACTGTACAGACGTTAGGGTCGGGATCGAATCCACGACCTCCTGTATACCAAGCGAGCTAGTTGACATCTGGCCACCACGGCGCCCCAATCCACGACTGACTTCTGACCCTTCGGCTAACATGAACGCTGCTTGGTACTCGATCGGACTGAAGTCCCTGACTAGAATGGTGAAGTATGGTCAAACAAACCCCCATGACCGACGTGACATCGGGAGGCCCGTTATCCAGCAGTGGTTTCATCGGGCTGCGACTGATTCATTATTAGAGCAATTGTGAAGAGGAACTAAGTTTGAAGATGGCGAGGGACTTCAGAGCAGATGTGTCAAGAGGCAAAGGGTGGTTTATTATTACTCATATGGTACGAATTTTTATCAACCCCAGAGGAGAGCTGACGATGGTATGTGTATTTACGTAGAACTTCTTTCGCATCCTACGTAGCCAGCCATGCCAATCGGAGGTAATCATGGTGATGATGATGACGATAGGTGGAGTTGACCCCTGACCTGGATTTGAATTTCCCATGTCTGATTGCAAGTGGAGGGGTTCAACCACTTAGCCACGTGCGCCCCCTTTGCCCGTCGCCGTACCTCCAGGCATTGCCGATCGGCTTCTTGCGAGCAAAGCGCTCATTTCCGCAGGGCTTTTTGTTTTCGTCGCGCACAGGGCATTTCGGTTCGCGAGTTCGAAAACGTAAAAGCTACGGCGGCCGCTCGTCGTTAAGTCCTCCGCTAGCTCCTGACGACGCAGGCGATTAGCGGGCTCAAGTCCATCGACCGTCTCAATGTAAAGTGACGGTTGTTTGCTCTCCATCTCTCTATCAACAGCAGCAGCGGCAGCAGCCATGCGACGACGATGAAGGTGAAGGCCTGTGCGTTGGTGCATTTCCCTCTCGGTGCAGAGATTTGAGGTTCGAACCCCCGTGGCCACCCTGGTTAACACTGCGGGTGTATCAACTATGGAATATATGCGCTGTACACTTGGCGGTGGATTTTAAAGATGCTGCGGCGTTTCTGCTGGCGTCACAGCACGAACTGACTCAAAATTGTCCGCCAACGACTCGATTGTGAGAAAACGTGGCCAGATCGCCTCCGAATGTACAGCTACTACTACTGCCAACCTGTCGAGTTTATTTGGTTTAACCAGGCGAGAACTTGAGAGACCGGGTTAAGTCTCGTCGTGGTGGCCCCGGTCACACTCTTGCGAGCGCTGAACAAAATAGAGTATCGTAGTGAAGCCATTTAGAAATCCGAGCAAAACATTCTCACGTGGGAAACTGGAAAATGTTGCACGATCATCAATCGCTGATTATAAGTTTGCCTGCAGCGCAACGTCTGCACGGGCAGATGATTTTGAAACTGATCGCTGCACAATTTATGTTCGAAACATTAAACAGACGTTGAGTGACTATCGCGCCAATATGTAAACGGGCGGGCTGTGCGCCAAATGCAATTCGCAAGCAAAGTAATCACAAATAATCGACAGCTGTGCATACAATGCACTTAAGTGATTATGTTGTATCTAAGCTGGAGGGTTTTGATCCTCCTTTCGTATGGATAGGGATTGAGTGGTGGCTATAAATCCGTGTCTGGGTTATGAATGCAGCTGCTTCCAGGCAGAATGAGGCTGCCAGGCAGAATGAGGCAATCCCACTCGCGACTTTGGAGATCGTTCAAAGTGGACACAGGTTCACACAGAAACCCATAGAGTCAAAGATGAAGACAAAGATCCCCCGTATAGACTTAACAGACTGTTGGGGGAAGTGCTGTTAGCGAGCACCTGTGAAGGTCAGAACGGTACACGAGGAGGTTGGTGGCCAGCAGCACGTCTGACCACCTTTGTGTCCCCAGTAGCGATATTTATACACCGCACCAGGTACTCATTTGAGGCTAAGTAGACGTTGGGGAGATTCAGGACCGGTTCAGGCAATCATCACTGGTGTTAGCCGTGAGCGGGAGTCGGACCCGGGTCGCCGGGCTCGTAGCGCAGCGCGCTAACCGCTACCACCACTCCTCCATAGAGTCTCGCAGCGACTCACAGACTTGCACAAAGACCCATAACGGAGACCCATCAACTCGCACATCCGGCGATGATCATCGGTGCGTTGGGATATGGCCGAGCAGACCGATCTTGACATCCGTATGCTCGATCGCAGACAATGGCAGGTGGTTCAGAGGGGACGGAGTGTGGGGCCCTGTTGATGTAATGCCGCTGCTCTCCCCCCCCCTCCTCCGCTCGTCGCTGCCATTTATCTGCCGCCTTGACGAGGTGAATAATTTTCTCGGGCGACCGGCGCCGATGGGGGACGCTGCAGCGCCTGGGCTTTCCCGAGCATCGGTTCGTCCTCCAAAAAAATCTGCCCGAACCAACTTGCACCGGGGGGGGGGGGGGGGGGGGGGCATTTAAGCGTGCGACGCAGTTGTTTTTGTTCTGATTTCTATTTGCTGCATTGCCGTGCTTGATTTGCTTCTTGTCATTTTAGCGAGCCGGGTCATGCTCGCAGGTGAGACGATGTCCCGGTTGATGAAGTTCCCCGCGTAGTTACACAAATAACCTTGGAAACTTTAACCTCGAGCAAGGAAAAGCGGTGGGGAAATGCCCCGTAGGCCTTTAATCGTCTGAAGCATAGCTCCTTCATGACGTGGTGTGAGCACCAAAAGTACTGGTGTGCTAAAGAGAGGGCACACTTTCGAGTTTTAGTCGTCATTCTTGCCATAACATGTTTGACAGTAGACTGACACTTGAGCAAAAGGTGAAAGTTTTGGAGTGGTTATTGAAATGCGAATCTCCAATCACTTTACAATGACATTATTGCAGACAGTTCAGTTCACGAATTGGCTTTCTGCTTAGCGCATGAGAACCCTTGAATAATATTACTTGGAAAACGCTAAGCGTATGCTCCCAGTCGATTGCACCTTGAGATTAGGAGAGTGTTAAACTTTTTTTTGGGTTCCTCGAAATCATTTAAAATCAGGAGAGGCCAGGGCTGGTAGTTGCCATGCTCCCAGCCTCTGGAACTCCGTCCCAAGTCGTATCAGGAATGCTGGCAACATTCGAATCTTCTATGCGACATTTAGAAACATATTGATTGCTGAAACGCGTAGGATTTCGCGACTAATATTATCCGTAATAGTTTCTTGGGTAGGATCGCGTAAATATCAATGCGTCGTTAAACCCGCCACCACCAAACACAGCCAGTTAGTGATGTTTCTCACGTAAAAAAAACATGACAATTCGTTACAAATTGTATATGTTGTGGGTTTACTCTCCAACACACTGGTTAGTGCTGTACTCTTCACGAATTGGCATGTTCTATTTACATGACAAACCTTACTATAGTTGGCTGTCGGGTGGTAGCTGTTTTAATGATGCATTTATATTTCGATTTAAAGCTTTCGTGACTGCAGGGATTCATCTTCTTGGTTCTTTCGGTAAAGTCACGTAGAATGGAAATAATAAAATAAAAATTAAACATAATAAGATGCATTTATATTTACGCGATTTAACCCAAAAACCTCTTATGGATGATATTTGATTACGATATCTGATCCATAAGCTGGGCTTATTTGGCCAATGGTTTTAATTATTGTCATTGTAGAGCAACCTGGGATGTTCTCCTTGGAGAGCGCTGTTGTATAGAAGCAACAAGTGATTGTACTGATTGGAGATCTCCACGCGATGAAAACGCTCCACGACTTTTTTTTGGTTTGTTGTCCTTCCCTCGCACCTCCGATTAGCGCGGTTGGCTACGTGCCGTGCGAAAGAAGTTCACCATTTCTACATACAACCATACATACGTACAAGTGCCAATCTGCTGTCTGGCATGTTGCAACGGAGATTGATATCAAGCTCGGGGCTATCAAATGCAGTGTGAAATGAAAAGAATGACGAGTGTACTGCTTAACCCTTTCCATGTCTTAATTCGTTCCGATGACGTACGTATGTGTACGTGATCGGTACGGGACCGTAAGAAAAAATATAATGAAATAACTTTAAATAACTTTATCGAGGGCGTGTGGCAGCAGTTTTGACGCCAGCTATCATAGAAGTGCGGTCGTGTCACTTCGGTTCTCTGCGTTGAGTACAATGTATTTTAAAAACGACGACGCTATGCCTCTCTAAATAAAATTAACTGAGCTTCTTGCGCGTTCAGAGATTCGGCGGTGAACGGGACACCCACACACCCTGCGACTTGCAGACATCTCGGAACGGGAAAGGGTTAACGGTAGCTTTCATGGATGAGAAGTTACGGCATTTTTAAACGGTGGCAAAAAATTGACGGAAATGCCCCGTATTTACGTGCGATGTCTTTCCTTCCTTCCGCTGCCCAGTTCCCCTTGGCGTGTGCCCTGCAGCTGTTCATCATAAGCGTTTTGTGTCTTATTCTGTCCAGCATGTCGTACCTTAACTGGTTGAAACAATTAAAAGTGAACAGACGGAATAAATATGAAGATGTATTGTTATTAAGAAAAGGGATAAGTTATTAAATTACTTTAAAAAAAGACATATATATAAGAAATGTGCAGAACAAATAAGTAAATGATGTTTTATAATGTAAACAGATAACAATGTGCGAATGACCTTTTGAGGTCACGGGGAGTGCTAGTGTTTTGTTGGTGTGGAAAATTATAGTGTTTGAATCTGTTGCTGCGTGTGCCTCCTTTGATCATCGCCTGGTCTTGTTTATTTTACCCGCGGCAAGCGAGGATGAAGATGCTGAGAGCTTCAGTGTGTGGAATCTCGTGGGATGTGCAGATGACATATCAACGCTTGCGCAGGGTCACGAGATGAAAAGACTAAATTGCGTTTTGAGATGTTGGAGCTGCAGACGAATCGATCGCGTAAGCTGATGTCATGAGGTGGCATTTGCAGGATGTCCTAAGTGGGCCACAGCTGGAGACGATTAACAATCCTGCAAGGGAGAATATCGGGCAAGAGCATACACAATGTGAGCAGTTGGACAGGTCTCTTGGTGAGAGATGTTGAAGATCGTGAAAGATGGAAAGCTTCTACCATGGACATCAACCCTCGGTTACGAGGATGACACCGATAGATGAAAATGGGGACACCAGGATTTAATTTTATTTATTACGTGTGTTATCTTCTTGGTTCTTTCGGTAAAGTCACGTAGAAGGGAAATAATAAACAGCGTCTGACGCTGTCTTTCCGACAGAAATGTTCTTCGCTTGAGGACGGCTGCTTGCGTTGTGGCCGAAACGTCGTGAGAATTATTTTATTATGTTTTATTTTTATTATTTTATTATTTCCCTTCTACGTGACTTTACGTGTGTTGTGTTTTATCTTTTGATATCACCCCTCCCCCAACAAATGTGTTCACATTTCACGATCGGCACATTCATGAAACAAAGAATCCATTCGGAAATGTCACGGAGTGGTGCGGCGCGCGTGCCGGAGATGGGCTGCGGGAGAGATCTCTCCCGCAGCAGCAGCTTCTCTTTCCGAAACATCCCGTCAAGCGGCGTTTTCTGTCGTTCACACGTCCAGAGGTTGCCTTTTGTTCGCGAGGGAGACGTGGATTTAAATGCGCCCGGAAAAAAACGAATTTCAAAAGTACCGGTCACATCGTTTTCGATGAAAGTGATGGGCTTTAGTTTTATTTAAGCCATCCAAGGTATTGCTACGGAATGTTTCGTCATGACATTGTGACTGCTCTTGGTAATACCTTAAATATATTTTCATAATTTTACAATTGCTCATTCATGAAAGCAACACACGTTATTTATTTTATGTCACACAACACAAACTTTTAGACCAGGTATTTGTCTTTTTTTGGGAAAGGAACACTCGGATCATTTAATGTCATCGCTCAACGTGTTTTAGACATTCCTAAAATACATTCATTTTTCCTTGAATTCATACAGATAAAAAATTACTAATATTAACGTGTTTTAAGTACCACCGTGCATGGTTATCAGGTAAATTGCCAGGCGTTATATAATCTGTGCCTTCTGTCAACTTATTTCACCCCCCACCCACCTCCTACCAGTTAACAGATGGCATGGCCCACAAAGTGTCCACTCAGCAAATGGTACAGACTGGTGCAGTTTGCAGAATTTGTCACGGTGCAAAAAATGACACATTGCATAAGGTCATTGCAAGTTGGATAACCGATGGGTTTTCAGGCTGGGTAACTGGAAATTGGGTAAGTTAATTGGTTGCAAAGTTTCTTGTGTAGATTGTTACTTGGAAGCCTAGTTAGGAGGCAGATAAAGTCACGGGGTGGTTGATTAGCACTTTAGCAAACTTACTGTCATTCTGATTGCTTATGAAGGTCGTTGCTTGATTAAGCAATCATCTATGAGGCTGGTTAATTTATAAACTGCTCATTGCTGGTTGCTTGAACAGTTACCAGTTTGATTGATGATTGGGTAACAGGATCACGGTTTAATTTGGTAAACGGTCTTAAGGATGGGTTAATTGAGCAATTGGTCCCGAGGATGGTTAATGGCGTGAGTAAATTGATGAGCAGGCCGCTCGCCTCGTTGCTTCGCTCGCTGCTTGCTCTTTAATCAATTGTATAATTCCGTAGGGGGCCCGGCGTCATCGCGGGAGTGATGATCCGGCTGC
Source organism: Lethenteron reissneri (assembly GCF_015708825.2). Lineage (NCBI taxonomy): Eukaryota > Metazoa > Chordata > Hyperoartia > Petromyzontiformes > Petromyzontidae > Lethenteron > Lethenteron reissneri. The sequence continues at coordinate 4,755,097 of NC_083782.1, forward strand.
CTGTTGCGCTGCAGGACCTCCAGGCCAACTACATGCAGGGAGTGTTGCGTCACATGCCCTTGAACTGCTGCATTATGGCCGAGAGCTGCAGTGCTCGCTTGTTCAGAGCCGCCTCCTGCTCCCGCAGCTGGGCTTGCTGCACCACCAGGTCATCCTGCACAAGCACAAAGGTCCCCCGTGTGGACTTTTAATCTCCCTTTCCGAGACGACTGTAAGTTGCAGAGTGCGGGTTCCGTTCACTGCTAGCTCTCGGAAGACGCAAGCGGTTCGCCATTGATTGTATTTAAGGCGGCGTAGCGCCGTTGTTTTGAAAGACATTGTACCCACCGCAGAGAAGTGTAGCGACACGAATGCCGCGCTCTATGATAGCTGGCACCAGACTGGTGCCACACGCCCTCTCGCATGGCCTTGTGGGAGCCGCCGTACAGATACAGTTATTTCATTTCAGTTATTCGTCCACTTCGGCAGTTGGGGCTGTTGCATCTCATCGGGGGATCGTCGAGGATTGCGTCGACTTGGGGAGGCCTTCGTCCTGACGTTGATTATTTATTAATTCAGCGTCTGCGTCTGACACCGTGATTCATAGAGTTTGGAGGTCATCACCGGTCAGATCATTAGCTTCCTCGGGAAGGCCCCGGTACCGATTGAGGGGGTTGCGATGGGAACGCTGAATCCACTGTCTCCTAACTGTGGATTGATCGTGGTTGGTGATGATGATGTGTGAGGGGTAGAGGTGGTGTGGCTAGCACGACACCTGGCCGCCCTTATCTCCCCCTTTCTATATGCGTGTATGCCGCACCAGGTGCGCCATTTAGTCAGACTGGGGAAATTCCAGACGCGGTTCAGATGTCACTCACGACCACTGATGTTAGCTGAGGCTGGGAATTGGAACAGCTAGTTGAGTTAATATTGCAGGTCACATGGCCACACAAATACAAAGATCCCCCATATAGCCTTAAACAGACTGTCGGGGCAAGTGCTGTTAGCGAGTACCCATGAAGGCGGCACGGCAAAAGGGGGTAAATGGCCAACACCACACTCGGCCGTCTTTGTCTCCCTAGTAGCAATATGTACACACCACACCAAACACTCATTTGAGGCTGTGTCAACCTAGGGGAGGCCCAGGACTGGTTAAGATAATTGTCACCGGTGTTGGACGTGAGCGGGAATCAAACCTGGGTTGCCAGGTTCGTAGTGAAGCGCGCTAACCGCTACACTCCCCCTCCCCACACACAGGGCCGGATTGAGGTTCTTATAGGCTCTAGGCACTTCTGTTTCGTAGGCCTTCAGTGATAACTCGCTAGAGTTGTAACTGCTGCTGCTGCTGCCCCATGCTACTACCGCCGCTGTCACTGCGCTTGTTCCACGCGGACTTCGAATTGTGAAGGGGAGCGTTCTTTTTAAATCCTTTATATTAAGTTCACTTGCTTGCTTGCGCGCTTACGACCGTGCAAATCTTTCGGTCGTTTTTTAACCCACTTCCCGTGATCCAATCGAGCTGACATTTTGCACACAAACTCGTTGTGCGTGACAATTAATTTTCGTGAAATTTTTTTTCCAAAATTATACACTTTTTAGGGAATTTTTTTTTCGATTTAATTACCAATTGCTTAATAGTGGCAGGCAATCATCTGACCCATAGGTGGCAGCCATCTCAAGCCAGAGGACGAGAGGACTCTAGCCGCCACGCATATAAAGGATTTATAGTGAAAAACTTAGTTTTTACGGGTTAATTTTTTTTAAGCTAAAGCTGATTTAAAAAAAAAAATCTGTCTCCGACCAACCATAGGACAACAACGTTCGTCTTCCCCTTGCACTACTCTCTATTGAGAATGAGATTGCGTGAAAAACACCACTTGAAGATGCTACTGCTAATTTTGCAATAAAAAAAATCTCGAAAAATTAATCTCCGGTTTTAATTCCTCTCTCACCTTATGAACTCTGCCTCGTTGTACATACACTGTGCCTATCCTTGCTATATAAATTTATTTATTGAAGAAGATATCTTGGTTAATTTTTTTTTATCATACATGCAAACAAACAAAAAACATGGTAACATTTTAGTTTTTGTCGGCCCTTTAGTTTTTGTAGCATAATACGGCCCTGTCCACACACACACACACACAAAGACAAAGATCCCCCAGTATAGCCTCCACAAACTTTTGGGGCAAGTGCTGTTAGCAAGCAACGAACCACACACACACAGACACACGTGTATATACATATACACAGAGACACATGTATATACATACACAGACAGACAAAGATCTCCTGTATAGCCTTAACAATGTTGGGGCAAGTGCTGTTAGCGAGCACCTATGAAGGCCGGCACGGCACACGAGGGGTTGGGTGGCCAGCACCACGCTCGGCCGCCTTTGTCTCCCTAGTGGCGATGTTTACTACACACCGCACTAGGTACTCATTTGAGGCTGAGTGGACCTAGGGGAGGCCTAGGACCGGTTCAGATCATCGTCACCGTTGTCGGCCATGAGCAGGAATCGAACTCGGGCCGCCAGGTTCGTAGCGAAGCGTGCTAACTGCTACACCACCGCTCCCCACGTATATACACACACAACAACAACAACAACCGCCATTCGCCACTAAGTGGCGGTGACGTCACCACGATGCTTGTGCCAGGCCAAGTGCACCTTGAGGCCACGTGAAGTGTCGAAAGCCCGCTGGCAGGAGGTCACGGGGCAGACCCAGGTGCCACGGGTCGACTGACCGAGATGACCGAGATGACTGGCTGATGCACCACCTGTGCCCCCTACTGTGCCAACTTGCTGTGCTTTAGCCACCCGGCGCTCCGCTCGTTGTTGTGAGCGTCGCTCCTCCGCCCTCCGTTGTTGTTGGAGGGCGACTGCCTCCAACTGCCCAGTAGCGTCCTTCACGAGCCTCCTCCACTGAGGCCGATCTTGACACCGCTGGTACCAGTCATCGGCAAGTCCACTCAGCTCCACGTCCTCCTGTACCACATCACTCCATCTCTTCTCCAGCCCGTTCCGCGCCCGTCTAGCCCCCTCGATCCGGCCGAACAAAAGCTGTTTAGGCATGCGGTGGCTGGGCATGCGGGCTACATGACCCAGCCAACGCAGCCTTGCCTGCCGGAGGAGCTCACTGATGGGACTTTGCCCAGATCTTTCAAGGATTTGTGAGCTCCTCACACAATCCAGCCTGGTTAAACCCAGGATGGATCGTAGGCAGGCCAGCCTAAATGTTTCCAACCGGCGAAGATGCTCCACCAGGGGGGTCCACGTCTCGCAAGCGTAGAGAAGGGAGGGAATGACCGTGGCCGAGAAGACCTGAAGCTTCGTGCGGAGCGACAGACCAGGTAGCTTCCACACAGCGTTACGCAACCGATGAAAAGATATTGCCGCTCGACTGATTCGGAGTGAGACCTCTGCTGATAGACTGGAGCCGGTCATAAGCATACTGCCCAGGTATGGGAAACTCTCCACTCTCTCCACAACTGCCCCATCACCAATTGGGAGTTGTGGGGGTGGAGTGTCCGATGGTACAAAATACCCAGGCAGGTGCTTGGTTTTGGTGGGGCTGATGGTAAGGCCTCACCTCTTAGTGGCACGCTCCAGTCTCAGCAGCAGCGCCTCCAACTCCTCTTCTGAATGAGCAGCTATTACCAAATCATCGGCATACATAACGTGGTTGACCAATAGGGAGCCATCCCTTGATCGCACCCGGGCGTCGATCAGCCTCCCATTATATCTGTACCAAATGGAAATTCCTCCGGTACAGCTATTGAAGGCTTCACGAACTACGCGGTCAAAATAGATGTTAAATAATGTGGGAGCCAGAGGACATCCCTGTCGCACCCCAAGGTGTACAGGGAAAGGCTCCGACTCCCGGCCACGTAGTTTTACCCGGGCCCGCTCACCATCATGAAGGTCCTTAATGATCGTGAGCAGAGGGTCAGGGACTCCGAAAGCACGAAGAACAACCCAGAGCCCAGTCCTACTGATGGTATCATAGGCCTTGACCAGGTCAATAAAGCAGAGATGTAGGTCTTTTTGGAATTCCCTACACCTCTGCTGTAGCAGACGGACAGAAAATATGGCATCTGTGCAGGACCGCCCTTTCCTGAAACCGCATTGGGGCTCCGCAAGCCTCTCCTCAGCGTGCCTAGCAAGGCGATGTTGAATAATCCTTGCCAGGACCTTACCCGGCACACTGAGGAGTGAGATGCCCCTGTAGTTGTTACAGTCGGTACGGTCCCCCTTCTTAAAGAGGGGAACCACCAGGGCATCCTTCCAGTCCTGCGGAACCCGTCCAGTGGTCCAGACTGTTGTTATGATGTCATATAGGGCAGTCTGTGCACAAACGCCACCCTCCCTCAGCATTTCGCTTGGGAGATCATCTCTGCCCGGTGCCTTCCCTGGTCTCAGACTCCGGATCGCCCTCAGTACTTCCTCAACAGCTGGAACCTCAGCCAGCCACTCACAGGGGGTGACCTCTTCCAATATTTGAGGCACCGCAGCCTCAGCAGGGTTATCCCCACTTTGTGCCATGATGTTTTCCTGGCTGAGAGAATTTCCCTCCCCCAGGACCTCACAGAAATGCTCAGCAAATCTGCAAACCTGTTCCTGGGGGTCGGAGATTGGATCACCGTTTTTTCCTCTAATGATGGTAATAGGTGTGGCGCTGCAGGTTACTTTTTTGATGGAGTTAAATAGTGATTTGTGATCACGGGCCACTGAGGCAGACTCCATCTCCTCAGCAACCCGCGACCACCACCCATCCTTACAACGCCTTACGGCTCTCCGAACTTCCGAGCGAAGGCTGCGGTAAACCTCCTCATTCTCTGACGTGGGATGCTGTAGGCGATGAGAGTGGGCCTGTCGCTTTTTCTCAATTAACCTGAACACCTCCTCTGTCAGCCAGGGTTTCTGGGGAGGTCTGGACCGCGTACCCAAAGCAGCCATTGCAGCTGCATGAGTCACAGTCCTAAACCTCGCCCATTTACCCTCGACATCAGGTGGAGTGGGGGACGATGCCAACCCCAGCTGCAAGCGATGATGAAATTCTCGCTTGCAACTTTCATCAGCTAACTGAGACCAGGCCACTTTTGGTTGGAATGAAATCCTGGGTGTACACCCACCACCGGAGTGGAAGAAAGGCAGGCGCATCTTACAGATGACTAGTCGATGGTCAGAGGACAGATCAGCTCCACGGTAGGTCCTGGTGTCAAGGACATGGGTTCGCATCCGCTGGTCCGTCACTATGTAGTCCAGCAGATGTTCTTGCTTGGACCCGGCATGTATCCATGATGTTGTGTGGATGCGCCGATGCCGGAAGAGCGTGTTGGTAATTACAAGCCCATGGGCTGCACAAAAATCTAGCAGCCTCCTACCGTTATTATTGAGCTGATCTGGCCCATGCCTTCCAATCACTCCAGACCAGGTGTCAGCATCATGACCAACTCGGGCATTGAAGTCACCCAACAAGATGACTCTGTCCCGAGTGGCCACTTTAGCCAGCACCTGTGACAGGAGGTCATAGAAAGCGTCTGACTCATCGGCTTTGCTTGCATCCCTCCACGGATGTTCGTCTTCGGTGGGGGCATAAGTAACCACGACCACCACTCCTCGCCTCTGGTTGATGGGAAGGCGAGCCCAAAGTATCCTGGGGCTTACAGCTTCCCACACCTCACCGCCACGCTCCCACGCCCCCTTCATTCTTTTGTTCAGAAGAAGAGCCACACCCTGTTGTTTGGCAGTCTCCTGCCCCGAGTAGAGGACTGTCCACCCCTCATGGTGGCAGGAGCCAGAACCGGTCCACCGGACCTCCTGAATGCCACAGAGATCCAGGCGGTACCGGTCCAGCTCCCGACAGAGGAGTGGCAGCCTCTCCTCCGCAGTGAGCGTTCGAACATTCCACGTGGCCATCCGCAATGGTTTTTTGTTGTTTCTGGAGGAGCCCCGAGGGTGAAAATTCAATCTCCTGGCTCCGCCAAATGGGGTTTGGCCAGGAGACGTCATAAAAGCCTGACCCCCCGGGGCCTCCGGCACAAGCTTATTTGTTACAGGTTTATGTTTAATTCGTGGTTTAGTGGTAATGAATTGAAGGTGGAGGGGTTACCAGCCCCTCACACCCGTCCAGAGCCCCCGTTTAGCCACTGTGGTGGTCACAGACGCCATGAGGGGAGAGGCCAATGGGCATTGGCCCTCCCCCCACAGCACTGCCCACGACAGTGTTGCCCGTCCGGCACCGCGAGGAGGTAGGAGGTTGTTTTGCCGGACACACACAGACACACACACACAGACACACACACAGACACACACACACAGACACACAGACACACACAAACACACGGGCACCTTGACGATGCACAGCTGCCGCCGCTCGGCGTCGTTCTCTGCCGCGCGTGCTTTGAGCCACGCCTCGTTCTGACTGCGGTGTCGCTCCAGCATCTCCTGCAGTTCCTGCCAGAGGCAAGGTGGGTGGAACGCCGCTCACCGTTACGTTATCACTTCGCTCCCGTGCGGTGACGGACTGAGTCGAAACATTGGTCTCAGGCATTTGTAAACACACAAATTCGAGCTATGGGACATTTCTTTTGTTAAAATGGGTTGTGGGTTGACAAACTGTGTAGCCCTAGTCGCTAGATCTTCGATGTGACGACGTGTGAGCGTGATTTTGCTGTGCGATCTGCTTTGACAATTTGGACCGGGTCCACAAATAAATTGGCCAGTGAGAAATAATCTTTGGTTGCTGCCGAATATGGGGACTTAATGCCAACCAAGAGTATAAATATAAGTGATGAAGCGTACACAGGTAATAGCATATGTTAATAAAAATATATATAATAAACAAAATACTCTGATCACATTTGCAATTTCCCCACTACAGACCGGCCCTCAGAATGGACCGGCCCTCCCGTGCATTTGCCCTCTGGACTGCCGTCCTATGGCCGGTTCAGGCCTCGCTCCCATGGGACGGATGGCTCTACAAATACGATCGCATCGGATCTTGAGGCTGACTGAGCTCAGAAATATATTTACGTATGGAGATGCACAACAGGGTGCTGCTTCCATTTGCTTTTCGCCCAGACGCTTGTGGCAAGAACACGCGCTGCATGGATCTGTTCGTCCAGACCAGGGGCCAGCAACCAAAATAACAAAGAGACTTACTTTTTTTTTCGAATTCGGTACAAAACTCAATATTTCAAGAGCAGCAATGTTTATGAATACATACAAATATAAATACGTGGATTACGTCACGAGGCAGTCTGTGAAGAGCCGCGTGCGGCTACGGAGCTGCAGGTTTGCCGACCTCTGATCCAGATTGTCAACCCCTGCCTCTGCAGGAGTGTCGCTTTTGCGTCCAATCTCAAGTGAAGTCGACCTTAGTTTCGTTTACACAACGTGTGCCGCCTTCCTGGAACAAATGTGCCACTCTCAATTCGCCACCTTCCTTCGGAGTGGGCAGGTAGGAACTTGGTTGGACAGCGCGGTGTTCGGGGGGGGGGGGGGGGGGGCAGTTGGATGAGTGGGCGTGTTTACCCTTCCCCCCCCACCCTCCCCGACATCGTCAACCAATCGCGGCGTAGCTCGGTGTTCGGTGGGGAGGTGCATGGGTGGGCGGAATTCCGGATATGCACGACAGACAGACAAATAATCCCTGGTGGGCAGTGTGGAACCTGTTGTTCCTACCTGTATTAACACTGTACTCACCGTAATATTAGACAATTCCAAGCAATGAGAATATTTATTTATTTACATACTATCTACAACCTCTGCCTATCTTGTTGGTTCTTTTGGTAAAGTCACGTAGAATGGAAATAATAAAATAATAAAAATAAAACATAGTAAAATATTATTTTACTTTATAATAAAATAATAAAAATAAAACATAATAAAATGTTATTTTATTATGTTTTATTTTTATTATTTTATTATTTCCATTCTACGTGACTTTACCGAAATAACCAAGAAGATGAATCCCTGCAGTCACGAAAGTTTTAAATCGAAACCTCTGCCTGATCCACTTAACCCTGGATGGCTGCATCAACTCCCACTACTTCCACAGGCACTCTTTCCGCACCGCCGATTAGCGCGGTTGGCTACGTATGGTGCGAAAGAAGTTCGACGCAAATACATACGTACGTACGACAGCCCAGCCCCTCACCTCCTGCTGGCGCCTGTAGGTGACAGCGTACAGCGCCTTCTCCTCCTGCAGGACGAGCCGAGCCTGGGTCAACTCCGCACGCTCCCTGTAGAAATAAGTTCGCCGCATTTACTGGATCATCAAGTGAGGGAGACCTGCATTTCACCGCTCCCACTCCGTCTCCACCCCCCAACACCTCATCCACCTCCCCACACCGCCCCCCCCCACCACCCCGGGGAGACAAAGGCAACTAGGCATTGAATTGGCCACACCACCTCATCGGCCTTAAATAGGTGCTCGCTAACAACACTTGCTTCAGCAGTGGATAGAGGCAAGAGTCAATGATGTGTGTATATATATATGTATGTGTGGAAAGTGTTGTTATCTACTCTGTGTGGACCAGAGGTCTCGGGAGGTAGTTCTATGACATCCATTTCCGTGGGCCGATCTCCATCATGAAAGGTTGGCACTGCTCTGCTAGAGATCCCAAACTCGCGTCTCGCGACGTGATCCCGATTTTGCAATCGGGATCAAATTGGGGAAAACATTTAAAAAAACTAAACTATTTTTAAATCCTTTATATTAAGTTCACTTGCTTGCTTGCTTGCGCGCTTACGACCGTGCAAATCTTTCGGTCGTTTTTTAATCCACTTCCCGTGATCTAATCGAGCTGACATTTTGCACACAGACTCGTTGTGCGTGACAATTTATTTTCGTGAAATTTTTTTTCCAACATTTTCAACATTTTAGGAAAATTTTTTATATTTAATTACCAATTGCTTAATGGTGGCAGGCAATCATCTGACCCATAGGTGGCAGCCATCTCAAGCCAGAGGACGAGAGGACTCTAGCCGCCCATTTCAAAGACCAATGTGGGCTGGGTTGTGGCCCATTGAACACGTACTGTAATTAATTTGACACGCATATAAAGGATTTATAGTGAAAAACTTTGTTTTTACGGGTTAATTTTTTATTTACCAGGCAAGGTCCATTGAGCTCAATAGCTCTTTTTCAGAAGCTACTTGGCAATCACAAATGATAGCTCAACACAGTGGCTTAGCTTGTGGAAATGTATAGCAGTAGCCAAAAACTCTGAATGGAAGGAACCTGTTTAAAACATCAATTGCGATTTAATTCAAATAGCTGACATTTCACATTTTTTTTCCAACAACTGACAAACGCTGGACAAATTGGGCAGCAGATACTCTGCCCCCCACACCCCCACCCCATACCCCCCCCCCCCCCCCCGTGCTGGTACTCACGCATTGAGTCGCCGGTGCCTCACGTCCAGGGCGTCCAGCGCCTTGCGGATGCCCTGTGCCGCCTCCGCCCGCAGTTCTGGGAAGGGCGGCTCTGGAGGGCACGACCCCTACACGTGCACACACAGACAGAGATGCCAGGAGCCCTCGCTGTGAGTCTATATGCTAGTCTGTGGGTTTATAGGTGACATTATGGGTCAATAAGTAAGTCTGTGGGCCAATATATGAGTTTATTGGCATATATGTCAGCTTATGGCTCTTTACATATGGCTGTGGAGTATATATGTGAATCTATGGGTCTATATCAGTGGTTCTTAACCTTAACTGCAGCCTGCACCCCTTTGGTTCTCAGAAAGGGCATCTCGCACCCCCAGGGAGTGCGTGCACCCCAGGTTAAGAACCACTGGTCTCTTTGGAAGTATATGGTAAGTATGGTCTATATGTAGGTATATGGGCGACGGTGGCATAGCGTGGTTGGCATGGAAACTTGCGCAATGAATGATATGGGGTCGCCTGTCCCATTTCCCCTCCCCTAACACCGATTCATAGCCCAGAATGTGGGCCCCTCTGGCCCATGCGCCCTGATGCAGTTACACCGCCTGTGCACACTCAACAGCTGTGCCACTCGTCACCCTGCTGCTGGAGCTGGCTAGCAGTGTGATGCTGGTGGTGTTGGTGGTGCGGTGTTGGCGGTGCAGTGTTGGCGGTGCAGTGTTGGCGGTGCAGTGTTGGCGGTGCAGTGTTGGCGGTGCAGTGTTGGCGATGCAGTGTTGGCGGTGCGGTGTTAGTGGTGCGGTGTTGGTGGTGCGGTGTTGGTGGTGCGGTGTTAGTGGTGCGGTGTTGGTGGTGCGGTGTTGGTGGTGCGGTGTTGGTGGTGCGGTGTTAGTGGTGCAGTGTTGGCGGTGCGGTGTTGGCGGTGCAGTGTTGGCGGTGTGGTGTTGGTGGTGTAGTGTTGGTGGTGCGGTGTTGGTAGTGCGGTGTTGGTGGTGCGGTGTTGGTGGTGCGGTGTTGGTGGCATACGGGAGGAGTGGGGGAGGAGTCCGTGCTGGCCTGCTTGGGTGGCTCGCTCAACTCATACTTTACTCTCGGAATTCGTGTCGGTAGGAAACTGTAACATATCATCATCATCATCATCTTACCTCCATTATCATCTCACTTTTAGCTACACCATCATCATACCTCCATCATCATCACTATTAGCTCCACCATCATCATCATACCTCCATCATCACCGCACCTCCGATTAGCACGGTGGGCCAGGTACAGTGCGAAAGAAGTTCAACATACGTACATCATCCTCGCCGTTTCATGATCATGTCTCCATCATCCTCACCATTAGCTCCTTTATCATTATCATTTCTCCATCAGCATCCCCATCTTTTAGCTTCACCATCATTGCTGTGATCATAATCTCAACCCACCTGGTGTTTATTTCCTGAAGCCCCATCTCCGACAGGATTTCCTTCATCACTGCACACACGCCATCACATCACGGGCAGGGGCACGCGTGTTGCTCGTGTGACTTATTTATCGAACCAAGCCACGTCGCAGTCAAACCCCACATTCACATAGACCAACGACTTGGCTGTATGTACTGCAAGTACGTTGAACTACTTTCACATCGTACGTAGCCAACCGTGCTAAGTGCAGGGGAAGGACAACAAACTAAACACAAAAAGCAGTTCTCAAGAAAAAAGCAGTTCTGGCATACATATTAAGTTCATCAGTGTCAAAGAAATGCAGAATCCACCTCATTTGAGGTGGATTTAGGAATTCGCTTCGGGTGGCATTCACAAGGGAGGAAGGACACAACAGAGGTTGTGCAAAGGGTCAATGCTTAACCTTTCCCTGCCTCCGTGTAAAATGCCAAATTGGAGTAAAGTCGTCAAATTCTATCGGCCGCACTGTATTGGCTGCCGAGGCCCAACCATTATAAAAACGCCCTCGTCTCATCCACTTGCATTCAACGATTCACCTCCCCAGAGATTTGAAGAACGTTCTCGATTTGAGTCAAGAGTCCGTTTTGTATTCGTGTTTGCAATGTATGTTGAACTTCTTTCTTGCCGTACGTAGCCAACAGGGATAATCGTAGGTGCTTGGTGCGTCGTGTGTGTAGCATAGCAGTTAGCGCGCTGTGCTACGAACCTCACGACCCAAGTTAAATTCTCGCTCACGGCCAATACCAGTGATGATCATATCTGAACCGGTCCTGGGCCTCATCTAGGTAGACACAGCCTCAGATGAGTACCTAGTGCAGTGTGTGTAAGCATCGTCACTAGGGAGACAAAGGCGGTCGGGCGTGGTGCTGGCCACCAACCTCCTCATGTGCCGTTCCGGCCTTCATAGGCGCTGCTCGCTAACAGCACTTGCCCCAACAGTATGCTAAGACTATACGGGGGATCTTTGTCTTTGGTGTATGTTGTGATGTGTCGTGTCACCCACGTGGCTGCCGGTCCGAGGGGTTGATGAGCCGCATGGCCTTGACGTCGTTGCACTCCCGCTGCTCGTTAATCCCACCAAACACGTACAGCTGTGGACACACGGGGCCTCGTTAGCCCAAACCAAACGCTCCCCTTGTCATCGGTCGCTATCGTTGCGCAGCATGGCACGTTGAACAAGAGGCACAGCCATGTCGCCGGGACGTGTTACGATCAGATTGAGGTTGTCGTGGATGAGCAGTGATGGAAGTGTGGTGGATTAGGGGTATTGGAGGTGACGAGGGTGGTTTGTGGTGTTGCTGCTGGTGGTAGTGCAGTTATCTTTGGTTAAGGTGGTGAGGCTGCAACTGGTAGTGAAGGTGAGTGGCGGCGACGATAGTAGCGATGTTACAGCTGGTGATGGGTGTCGCTACTCGTGGTGAAACTGAAGCAGGTGATGACTAATTCTGGCGGTAGTCGTGGTAGTAGTGGTGTGGTTGTCGTGGTGATACTGCTGTTGCTGCTACTACTGCTGGTGATGATGATGGTGGTGGTGTTGCGGTCTCTGATGGATGTATACACACGTGGCCATGCAGAATGAACACCGTGTGGCTGTGTCTCTGTTCCGGTGCCAGCCCCATGTACAGCGGCACCTTCCACTTCATCTTGGCTGCGGGCATCGACAGAGATACCACGACAGAGCTACACATAACAAGTGCCTGTGCACCAACTTAATTGTTGGCAATGCTGTCATATTATTGTAATGGAGGAAAGCAGAGATGATTATAAGAGTGGACTGATTAATGATCATAAACAATGATAAACGATGATTATTGATTAATAACGATCATCTTGATCGATTTAGTGATGATAATGCATTATTGATGTGGATGTGATGATGCTGATAATGAAAAAGATCAATGATGATGGTGATGATGATGGTGGAAATGATTGATTAATGGGGATTTAGTAATGGTGACGATCATCATCATCACATGATGGACAAATGGATGATGAAGGTGATGATGATTCATGATCATGATGAGGGCTTCACCGAGGCTGAGCTTGTGGAGGTCACCCAGCGATGTGCCATCTGTGCCACGTGTTCCTCCAAACACGTAAATATCCTACGCGCGGGCACAAGGACCAACACACAACATCTGTACAACCCCGTAAACTCTAGAGGCCTCTGAGTTGCGGCCACTACGTCTGCAAATTTGCGCGCGTTACAAATTGAACTTTTACTATTATTATAACTGTTGGTAAGCACCTATTAAGGGGTGCCGTGGTGGCGAATTGTGAAATACGTCACCTGGTGTGGGTTTCATCCCAACCTTGATGCCTGTATATTCGGAATTTGCATGTTCTCCCCGTGGTCGCTTGGATTTTTCTCCGGGTCCTCCGTTTTATCCCTCAACATTTGGAAACATGCGTTTAGAGTATTTGCCTGATATAAATTTGCACGTGATAAGCCACTTCGTTGAGCTATCATTTTCAATAGCCAGGTCGCTTCTGAAAAAGAGCTACATAGCTCAGTGGGCCTTACCTGGTAAAATAAAAATAGTTTAATAGCAGTGTAACAACAAAAAATTACTAACAGTTAATAAGAATTAGTTTAATAGTTTTTTTAAAACCTAGACCAGCATCCCCCACTTGCAACGGGGTGGTGTGGTCAGAACGGCACGCATCCATCTGCCTTATTAATCCAAATAGACTGTTGGGGCAAGTGATCTTAGTATCTACCTATTAAGGCCAGAACGGCACATGCGAGAATGGTGTGGATGGATTCACGCCCGGTCACCTTGGGTCTCCGCGGGACTGATATTGTCCACACACCACTACAAAGACAAAGACCCCCCAGTATAGCATTAACAGACTGTTGGGACAAGTGTTGTTAGCAAGCACCTATGAAGGCCAGAACAGCACAGGAGGGGATGGGTTGGCTAACCACCTTTGTCTACCTCGTGGAAAAGTTTTTACACATCGGACTAGGAACTCAATTGAGGCTCACGTGCTCACTTACACAAGGCAACAAGTACAAAAATGCCCTGTATAGCCTTCACAGACTATTGGGACAGCCCAGCACGGCAGACCTAGGGGGTGGGTGGCCAGCACCACGCCCCGCCTTTTTGTCTCCCCAGTGGCGATGTTTACACATCGCACAAGGTACTCATTTAAGGCCGAGTCGACCTAGGGGAGGCCGAGGACCGGTTCAGATAATCGTCACTGGTGTTGGCCGGGCTTGTAGCACAGCGTAGCGCTAACCGCTACACCACCGCTCCTGGTGTGCACTCATTCAGTGGCGAGTCAACAGAATACCGACGGGAACACGATGCACCGGATACTCGTTAGGTTGACCTAAGAAACAGGCAGGCGAGTTTAAGACACCATCTGTTGGGCGTGTGCGCATGACCAGCTGTAGAATCTGCTGTAACATCACTCGCCCACACTGGGCTGTTAGTGAGCAGCCCAGAGAGTCTGTGGGTCAGCGCTACTCCAGGCCAGCTTTGTCTCCGTAACACTGATGTTTACACGCCACAATAGGCACTCACTGGTCTGTGTAGAACGCGGTGGCTGCATAATAGCAGCGGAGTGCACTGACGCGGTGACAATTTTTTAAATTAAATTGTCTTAGCAGCTCGGTGGTTGGAAAACGAAGCGGACACAGAAGCTCTTGACCTGTGCCGCTGCGTTATTTTTTGTCGGTTTACTCAACGCGTGACGTAGGTTCAAAAGTTCATGGATGAGAGGTTTTAGCCTGTCGCGTAGAGACTCGTCAGCAGTAGCTGGGTGGCGCGGGGGGTGGAGGGGGCGATACGATGTCACTGCTGAGATCCTGGGTTTAAGTGCAGCAAGGACTCGTATCTATCACTAATGTGTACAGTAGATAACTTTTATCAATTCACTGCTGTATGAGGGCCTCCCCATGCCATGCGGATCATGGCCGTGTTTTGACCATAGTTCGTGCTCGACGGTGCTGGTTGGTCAAGGCGCTTATCATAAACACGGAGAGCATATAAATTGCAGTACAAGTCGATTTTTCCTCCGCGGTGCTCTTACCCATCGCATAACATAGCCCCAATACCACCGATAACATCCCAGTGTGCACGGCGGTCATCCATCCTAGCACTACCCTATCTTGTGAAATCTGACGAGACCGGGTACATTCCAGGTTATTTGGTCACAGGCGTGTCACAACATGGCTGCACACAAAAAATACGCCCACCTTTTCAAATTTGGTGTTTCACTTAAACCAACCGTATTTCCAGATCTAACGGTTGTTAAATATTTTGATTACGATTGCCACGTAACAAACGCCTCCTATAGCATTACTTTATTTGCTCAAAGAAAGTTCGGATCAAGAAATGTGTTTTTCAGGCGGGTTATTTTGCATTGTTGATGTTTGCTCAATTCTTCACTAATGCACAGAAGAAGAATTTAAAAAACCCACGCATATAAAGGAGGAAAAATTCAAGTGCTGCACCGATGGATTAACATTTCAATCAGGTGCTTTGCAATAATAATAAGGTTTGCTGCCAGTGGAGTCCATCGTGGGTATGCAGGCAGTGCAACCACGGGGGGGGGGGGCACTGACCATAAGAACCCACGGACCACAGGAAGCATTTCATCCCTTGCACCAGGGCCCATGCCAACCAGGCTATACCACTGTGGCCTATAGAGACCCATAGCCTCACAGAGAGACCCAAAGATTTTCATAGTTTCTATGTACAGTCTGTTGAACTTCTTCCGCACCGTACGTAGCCAACCGTGTTAATCGGAGGTGCGGGGGAAGGACAACAAACTAAACACAACCATACATCTAACGATTGTCTTATTAGCAAGGCAGCTGCACAGTGGCAACAGCCCGATCACCCCAGGAACAGAGCCTTGACCTCGGAGTATTTAGAAGGAGGCAATCTGGAGATCTCAGGGAGCTCGTTGCAGTGTCAAAATGTATCAATTTCTGTAAGTATCGTGGGCCTAATCCATTGAGTGCCATGGTGGCGAGATGTTAACTACCTCGCCTGGTTTACGGGAGGATATGGGTTCGATTCCGACCCTGACGCCTGTATATTTGTAGTTTGCGTGTCTTCTCCCGTGGTCATGCGGATTTTTCTCCGGGTCTTGTGGTTTTTATCTCCACATTTAAAATGAACATCAATCGATGAGAGTATTTGGCTGCTATAAATGTCCACGTGATAAGCCATTTCACTGGGCTATCATTTGTGGCCAGGTCGCTTCTTAAAAAATAGCTATGGAGCTCAGTGGGCCTTATCTGATCAAATTCCAAAAGCAATAGTGAAATATTGCAGCGCTAACCCATTGAGAGTGCCTTGTAGGTCAGCTGGAGTATGCGCACGCATGCACGTGCACATACACACACACCTTGTAGGTCAGCTGGAGTGTAGTGGTGATAACTACTCGCTGTTCGCAAGCTGTGAGGGAGCATCTTCGTCTCCTTCAAGAACGTTACAGGAGTATGCGCACGCATGCACGCGCACACACACACACACACCTTGTCGTGGTGCGATGTCAACGAGTGGCAGCCTCGACCGCAGGGGGGCTCGCCTCGCACCTCGCACGCACTCCAGGAGAGCGTGGCTGCAGCAGCAGCAGCAACAACAACAAGACAAAGATTAGTGCTGGATCATTGATTCTTGACAATGTACCATTTTATAAGGGGACGTGTCTGTTGTCTTGGTGTGGTCTGGGACTGTTTGTGCTGTTCTTTTACTGCCTTCCCAGAGCTTGGGAATTGATGTACTAATGCAATTTTAACTTGTATACTTTATAAAAACCACGGTGGTTGTCAAGGGGGCCCCAAATCGTAGCTTTGGCCACCAGGAGGGGGGGGGGGTCCAACGCACCCCCTGCCCACACGCTGGTTACCTCCTGCTGTCATTCCATTCCGCTGCCCACCCAAGTTGCCATAGTAACTCATGGCTAATGCATTGCCGGTGATCGTTGCCAGCAACAATTGCTCTGAAATTGCCCTATCGGATCAAGGCTTGACTGGCTCTCAGGGGTTATTGTAGGCCAATTATATGACAAAGAAGTCAAGGATAATTATTAAACACAATTCAATTTGTGTATCCTGAGCCAAAAACATATATTTTAATAAATGTATCATAAATGCAATGTTGCACGCCTCGTAAATAGGTTCGTACCAAATACATATATTTATACCGTAGCTTAAGATTTAAAAAATACACATTAAAAGATCAGCATAATTAAATGATACTGAGCGTGCCTGTTGCGCAGTGCTGACCCTCAGCCATGGTTGTAATTACGGTCCATGACCTTTGCAAGAGGTCTCATCAGTGGCAGACCCAGGGATGGGGCTCAGGGGGTTATTGACCCCATCAACCACCCCCACCATCGTGGTTGGCTCGCTTTGCTCCCAACTCGCCCGCTTGAGTTCGAGTCCCAGCCATCGATAACATCAGTGGCGATTATCTGAACTGGTTTCGGCCACCCCCCCCTAGGTCGACTCAGCCTTAAATGAATATACCTAAATTTCGATTTAAAGCTTTCGTGACTGCAGGGATTCATCTTCTTGGTTCTTTCGGTAAAGTGACGTAGAAGGGAAGTAATAAAATAATAAAAATAAAACATAATAAAATAATTCTCACGACGTTTCGGCCACAACGCAAGCAGCCGTCCTCAGGTGAAGAAGCAGGTCTGTCGAGAAGACAGCGTCTGAATGACACGGCTGCTTGCGTTGTGGCCGAAACGTCGTGAGAATTATTTTATTATGTTTTATTTGTATTATTTTATTACTTCCCTTCTACGTGACTTTACCGAAAGAACCAAGAAGATGAATATACCTAGTGCAGGGGTCGGCAACCAAAATAACAAGAGACATTCTTCGAATTCGGTCAAAAAAAGTACCGTCAATACAGCAGTGCATGTGCATACAAGACGGTGGGTTCTTAATAAATAACGTCACGAAGCCGGCCCCTGACCTCGTGTGACGTGTAAAAATCAGTTCTGGGGAGATAAAGACAGCCAGCCGTGATACACGGCCATGCCACCCTTTCGTACGCTGTGCCGCCCTTGATAGGAATAACTCGCAAACAGCACTTGCCCCACCAGGCTATGTGGTCTACATGGGAGATCTTTGTCTTTGTGTTGTTTGTAGCGTGCGTACCTGTGTCGAGGACGTGCACGTCACTGTAGGACACTTTGTCGCTTCCTCCGATCCCTCCGAATACGTAGAGTAGCGTGCCGACAGCTGTCATGCCATGGTCACACCTGTCAAGCACATGCGACCGCCCGGTGTTTTATTTAGCCAGCATTGTTGACTTTGGTCACAGCCTTTGTCTAAATCAGTGGCCGGCAAGCTTGCGGCTCTGGAGACTCATGCGGCGCTTTAATGAGGACTCCTGCTTCGTGACAGTAATGTATTAAGGGCCAGCGTCTCGTATTCAACAAGTGCATTGCGCGCTCTTATTACAGATTTTTTGACAATTTGTGGAAGATTCGTCAGGTATACGTCGGTGGATTTAATTCAGGTATCCTCTTAGTCTACTTGACTAAAGTGGCCAAACACTCTTTTGTTACTACATGAACTGAGAGGCCAGAGACATAGTGGATAATCTCTCTGGCTGCTGTATTTATGTGCTGTGAATAAGGCGCATTGCTAGAATCTTCGTCTGTTATATATTTTTCCTTTTAAGGCCACGGTGTTATCGACAAATGCGTTGCGTTGTTTTGTGATTTTAAGTTCATTGTGAATGTGCAGCAATGCCAATGCAGCTGCATCGCCAAATAATGTTAACTATGTTGATGCGAGCATTGGGCAATTTCCCCCAATATCAATATTATAACCAAGCCGGCTAATCAGTGAACTCGGTAAATCTTAATATATACATGTAGCCAATTATCAAGGTTGAACATCTTCAGTGCACTGCTGTCTCGAATCACGTTCTAACATTATCTTAAGTCTGCACCTTCATTCGGACTCGTTAATTTCGTCTCTTCACAGTCGGTCACGCATTGGTCTTTGGTGGGAAGTCATAGTCTAGTGGTGATGGTGGTGATGATAATGATATTAGTGGGTCGTTGTCATCGTTGTGCTTGATGATTTTTATCGACTCATAGTGAACGCTGACTTACTTTTAAAAAATGTATCACTAATTTTGTTGACAACATTAACAATGCATGTGACCGGGTATGCACTACACAAACAACCTGCTTCTATCTTCTTGGTTCTTTCGGTAAAGTCACGTAGAAGGGAAGTAATAAAATAATAAAAATAAAACATAATTAAATAATTCTCACGACGTTTCGGCCACAACGCAAGCAGCCGTCCTCAGGTGAAGAACAGGTCTGTCGGGGAGACAGCGTCTGAATGATGCTGTCTGAATGACGCTGTCTCCCAGACAGACCTGGTCTTCACCTGAGGATGGCTGCTTGCGTTGTGGCCGAAAAGTCGTGAGAATTATTTTATTATGTTTTATTTTTATTATTTTATTACTTCCCTTCTACGTGACTTTACCGAAAGAACCAAGAAGATGAATCCCTGCAGTCACAAAAGCTTTAAATCGAAATTTAACCTGCTTCTAGTGTTCCCGAATGTCCCCGTTTGTCGGATTACATGGTGAAAAATCAACCAGTGTCTCCCATCACCAGTCATGGGTGGGGTTTAGTCAGTGGTGTGAGATGTGAATATGGACTGAAGCATATCCATAGATTGTGAGGTCGGAGGATACCAGGCGCTTTGCATTACGGGCGATTCAATTATATTTGGTCATCGGCGAAATAATCTAAGCAGGCTTGAGCCTGGAAAGTGTGTGGATGAGTGCGGGGAGAGCGGTAGTCTAGCTCACGGCCAAACACCAGTAACGATTATCTAAAATGGTCGTGGGCCTTCCCTAGGTCGACTCAGCCTCAAATGAGTACCTGGTGCAGTGTGTAAAAACATCGCCACTGGGGATACAAAGGTGGTCGGGCGTGGTGCTGGCCACCTACCGCCTCGTGTACCATTCTGGCCTTCATAGGTACTCGCTAACAGCATTTGCTCCAAGTCTGTTAAGGCTATCTGGGGGATCTTTGTCTACTCAGCATACCACCGGGTGTTATAGGCTGCTGCGTGGCTACACTGCGGGCAACAGCAGGAAGTGCAGCACAATCCATTGTTGAACTGTTCCATGCTCCCAAGGCCCCTTCCAACATGGTAGAGTATGGTCAAATAACCCCCACGACCCACGCGATGTGGGGAGACCTCCATCTAGCAGTGGACTGTGAGGTTTACGCTTTTGAACGAGTTCCTGGTGCGCTGTGTGCACATCAGCACTTTGGAGGCAAAGGCGGCCAGACGTAAATCACAACAGCCACAACGGCCTCCTTGTCGTGTGCCTTGCCTGCCTTAATAGGCGCTCGGTAACAACTCCCACATCCACATGTTGCACACTCGAAATGAAGGATGTGGGCAGGTGCTCCAAATCGAGGGCAAACAGATTTATTGTGTTCTTGGTTCTTTCGGTAAAGTCACGTAGAAGGGAAGTAATAAAATAATAAAAATAAAACATAATAAAACAATTCTCACGACGTTTCGGCCACAACGCAAGCAGCCGTCCTCAGGTGAAAACCAGGTCCGTCGAGGCGACAGAGTCTGAATGAAACAGCACACGAGCTTGGAGCATATATATAAGCTGGGCGCATTGACAAAGGAATTTGCATATCAAAAGGAATTTAGCATATTTATGGGAAATGCAGGAATGTGATTAGTACTGCATATGCATGTGCATTATGCAGGATTAACAGCATCAAAGGAAGCTGCAGTTACTGCTGCTGCAGCAGTTGCTGCTGCTGCAGTTGCTGCTGCTGCTGCACTTGCTGCTGCTGCTGCACTTGCTGCTGCTGCTGCACTTGCTGCTGCTGCTGCACTTGCTGCTGCTGCTGCACTTGCTGCCTTATCCATTTTAATATAACACTATGTATTATTCTACCCACCCTAATGTGTATCATACTGCTATATGTTTACTGTACAATTACGACACCATACATTACTCTGCACACTGCACCATGCCAGTGAGTGGAACGCGGTCTGAAAGTCACCGTTAACGTGAACACAATCAGTTAAGATCCGAAATGGTTTATTACGTCCTTCCAATGATTGCTAAGCCAGAATCCATCTTCTCGGTTGAAATTGTCTCTGTGTTTGTATATGTGGATCGCCTCATGAACGAATCTCTCATGATAGCCAGATGGCTTGCAGAGAACCTCTGTCTTGGAGAAGTCAATGTCATGTGAGCCCACTGAATTGTAACAGTGATCTGCCACGGCTGAGGTGTTTGTCCTACCGTGTTTCAGGTCTGCCTTATGTTCACGGATGCGGTCCGAGACATGTCGTTTGGTTTCTCCAATGTAACTGCTACCACAGAGGCAACTTAGTTTGTAGACGCCAGGGTACTGTATGTCTGGAACCACATCTTTTACAGACGGGACCAGATCACGGATTTTATGTACTGTGTTGAATCGGACCTGGATCTTGTGTTTAATCAGGATTTTGGAGATCTTTTTTGTGACCCCAGCAATGTAGGGTAAGGTGATGGTCTTGAAAGGCTCCTCAACAGGATCCTTCTTGATGGTTGGAGTGATGGCTTTGCGGATTGTGTAGTCGGAGTAACCATTAGCCTTAAGAGCTTGGCGTACGTGTTTGAGTTCACTGGAAATGTGTTCATGGTCGGAGATGCATTGGGCTCTATGATATAGAGTCTTGATGAGGGAATTCTTCTGGGATGGATGGTGGTGGGAATCCGGTTTTAGATAAGCATCCGTGTGGGTGGCTTTCCTATAGACAGAGTGGCTCATTGAACCATCAGGTCTCCTTTTGATTAGGACATCCAAAAAGGGTAGCTTGCCATCATTTTCGACTTCCATGGTGAATCTGATGGCTGGGTGTATGGAATTGATGTGGTCGAGAAATTGGTCTAGAGCAGGCCGGCCATGTGGCCAGATGACAAAAGTGTCGTCTACGTACCTCTTCCATAAGGTCGGGCGTAGAGTGGCAGTCTGGATGGCGTCCGTCTCAAATTTCTCCATGAAGATGTTGGCTACAACCGGAGATAGGGGGGAGCCCATTGGGGTGCCCTCAATTTGCTTGTAGAAGGTTCCATTCCAGGTGAAGTATGTATTGGTTAAGCAGTGTCTCACCAGGGGGGGTACCCCAGCATTCAGTCCTTGATGAACCAAGTCTTCAATGATTGCGATGGTGTCAGGCACAGGCACCTTGGTGAACAAGGAAACCACATCAAAACTGACAAGCAGGTCGTCTGGGGACAGGGCAATCCCCTTGATTGTCGATACCAGGTCAGTAGAGTTTAGTACTGCAGAGGTGGTTTTTCCAGTGAAAGGCCGTAGGATTTCGGACAAAAAACGAGCCAGTTTGTAAGTGGGGGAGTTGATAGTAGAGACAATGGGACGAAGAGGTGTATCTTCTTTATGTATCTTTGGCAAGCCGTACAATCTTGGTGGCCTGGCTGCAGAAGGTTTCAACGAGAACTGTTTGGTCTGATCAATTAATGCGGTTGAAGCAGAAATTATGTTGTTGGTTTTGGAGACGAGGCTGTTGGTGGGGTCTCTTTTTATTTTTGTATAGCTGCCATCGTTGAGTAGTTCTTGAATTTTGTTGTTGTATTCTATTTTGTCCATGATGACAGTGGCATTGCCTTTGTCGGCTGAGAGGATGACAATGTCATCCCTCTTTTTTAATTGAGCTAATTCAAAACGCTCATATTTGCTGATGTTGCTAGCTGGCATCTTAGCGTTTTTGAGGGTTACAGAGATTTCAGATCTTGCTACGTCTGCAGCGATGTGACTCAAGCCCTTGAGAGCTACATCTACTCGAGCTGAAATCTCGAGATCTGAAATCTCTGTAACCCTCAAAAACGCTAAGATGCCAGCTAGCAAAGATGAGCGTTTTGAATTAGCTCAATTAAAAAAGAGGGATGACATTGTCATCCTCTCAGCCGACAAAGGCAATGCCACTGTCATCATGGACAAAATAGAATACAACAACAAAATTCAAGAACTACTCAACGATGGCAGCTATACAAAAATAAAAAGAGACCCCACCAACAGCCTCGTCTCCAAAACCAACAACATAATTTCTGCTTCAACCGCATTAATTGATCAGACCAAACAGTTCTCGTTGAAACCTTCTGCAGCCAGGCCACCAAGATTGTACGGCTTGCCAAAGATACATAAAGAAGATACACCTCTTCGTCCCATTGTCTCTACTATCAACTCCCCCACTTACAAACTGGCTCGTTTTTTGTCCGAAATCCTACGGCCTTTCACTGGAAAAACCACCTCTGCAGTACTAAACTCTACTGACCTGGTATCGACAATCAAGGGGATTGCCCTGTCCCCAGACGACCTGCTTGTCAGTTTTGATGTGGTTTCCTTGTTCACCAAGGTGCCTGTGCCTGACACCATCGCAATCATTGAAGACTTGGTTCATCAAGGACTGAATGCTGGGGTACCCCCCCTGGTGAGACACTGCTTAACCAATACATACTTCACCTGGAATGGAACCTTCTACAAGCAAATTGAGGGCACCCCAATGGGCTCCCCCCTATCTCCGGTTGTAGCCAACATCTTCATGGAGAAATTTGAGACGGACGCCATCCAGACTGCCACTCTACGCCCGACCTTATGGAAGAGGTACGTAGACGACACTTTTGTCATCTGGCCACATGGCCGGCCTGCTCTAGACCAATTTCTCGACCACATCAATTCCATACACCCAGCCATCAGATTCACCATGGAAGTCGAAAATGATGGTAAGCTACCCTTTTTGGATGTCCTAATCAAAAGGAGACCTGATGGTTCAATGAGCCACTCTGTCTACAGGAAAGCCACCCACACGGATGCTTATCTAAAACCGGATTCCCACCACCATCCATCCCAGAAGAATTCCCTCATCAAGACTCTATATCATAGAGCCCAATGCATCTCCCACCATGAACACATTTCCAGTGAACTCAAACACGTACGCCAAGCTCTTAAGGCTAATGGTTACTCCGACTACACAATCCGCAAAGCCATCACTCCAACCATCAAGAAGGATCCTGTTGAGGAGCCTTTCAAGACCATCACCTTACCCTACATTGCTGGGGTCACAAAAAAGATCTCCAAAATCCTGATTAAACGCAAGATCCAGGTCCGATTCAACACAGTACATAAAATCCGTGATCTGGTCCCGTCTGTAAAAGATGTGGTTCCAGACATACAGTACCCTGGCGTCTACAAACTAAGTTGCCTCTGTGGTAGCAGTTACATTGGAGAAACCAAACGACATGTCTCGGACCGCATCCGTGAACATAAGGCAGACCTGAAACACGGTAGGACAAACACCTCAGCCGTGGCAGATCACTGTTACAATTCAGTGGGCTCACATGACATTGACTTCTCCAAGACAGAGGTTCTCTGCAAGCCATCTGGCTATCATGAGAGATTCGTTCATGAGGCGATCCACATATACAAACACAGAGACAATTTCAACCGAGAAGATGGATTCTGGCTTAGCAATCATTGGAAGGACGTAATAAACCATTTCGGATCTTAACTGATTGTGTTCACGTTAACGGTGACTTTCAGACCGCGTTCCACTCACTGGCATGGTGCAGTGTGCAGAGTAATGTATGGTGTCGTAATTGTACAGTAAACATATATGGCAACAGGCTGTGAAGCTTCGTGTTCAGCTGCTCATAACGTTCATCTTATGACTTTTTCGACATCATAAGAACTGATTTTGACGCACACCCCGCAAGATTTTCTGACCGGGGTTGTGAATCACGGTAAAATAAATAATTGTTGCGAAAAAGTACCTTTTTTTTTATGCCACGCACTACCGGTGTGCCGCCAATACGTTGAAATATGGAGAAGGAGAAAGAGACATCAGAGCACGATACATTGTGCTACTCCGGTCGCAATGGTCTGGCTCAACCACCCACGATGTAAAATAATAGTTGTTGCTCTGCATCAGGAGTCGGCAACCACAATGACAAGAAAGCCATTTTTGTTTTTAATTCGAGAAAACAACCGCCCCCCCCCCCCCCAAATATTTAAATATCCACTACTGCGTGTGAACAACGTCACAAAACAGTCCTGAAAGAGCCGCCATGCGGCTCCGAAGCCGCAGGTTGCCCGACCCCCTGTTCTACATCAGCATCAGCCACACGGAGGAGGAGTCGCAACACGCTCGCTGCCCTCGGTGAACATAGCAACGGACCTGTGAGAGACGAGCTATTGTGGTTGCATGGGTGCTGTGTGTGCGCGCGCATGTACTGAGTTATCACGTTCCCCCTCTAAACGCTTGTGCTGATTAATAATTTACTGGACACGAGGGAGAGGTGGTTGAGCAAAGGCACAATTTGGCTGCGTTTCTCATTCCGTCCCAACTTTTTTTTTTACATATATACTTGCTGAAGTTCACGCCCAAACTCATCCTGGGTCAGTAATCCCAGCCACGATCATAATTCTAATTTCTCAGAGCCGAAAACACGATCTATAATCGTGATCTACGATTGCAAAATTGTCAAGACGTTCATTGAAATGTAAATTAATAAGCAGTGGAGGCTTCTGTTTCATCACCGATACTGTGGCACGCGTCTCACCAGCAACCACTGGGCCTTCCACCCCAGTTTTCCACGAAGGTTCAAGTAAAAATCGATTTAAAATCGATCATCCACTCGTGTGTGTAAGGATCTTATTTACATGTTTTGGAAACGTATTCAAACTACAGGTAGTCCTCGACTTACGATGGAGATGCGTTACGACGACCCCATCGTAAGTCAAAAATATCGTAAGTCGAAGATGGCCTAGCCTACCCAGGAGTCTTAAAGAATGGTGATAATTTAGCAAAACAGAGCAATTTACAGTACCGCACTGTATAAACTATATACTGCATGTATTTATTAATTACAATACTGCATTGCACAGTCAAATGTAAAGTAAAAAACAAGGTAAATTCCTAGCCTACCTATATGAACTAAAATTTAATATAAAGGCGGGAGATGCGTAAATCCTGGCAGCGTCCCAACGTACAGTGTCGTACCTCGTACGCTGCTGCATTTGCCTTCTGTGCGAAATTTCAAATATTTTACAATTTTGTCGTATCGCTATCGCCATCGTAAGATCGAAATATCTTAAGTCGGACCGTCATAACTCGGGGACTATCTGTATATGCCAATCTACCTTCAGGTTAAATGGATTGAATGAGACAGACCATACACGTGAGACAGCGAAACGAGACAGGGAAGCATCTATTCTTCAAAGGAATCATGCGCCAAATCGTGGCAATTCACTGAATCTGTGAAGGCTAGTGGCAGGGGAGAGGCGTTGATCATTGAACGTACTTAGTTTACATCTTACGTAGCCACCTGTGCTCATTGGAGGTGCGGAGGGAAAGACAACAAACTAAACACCAAAAGGAGTTCTAAAAGAAATGTGTGTACTTTTTTATTTAAAGCTTTCGTGACTGCAGGGATTCATATTCTTGGTTCTTTCGGTAAAGTCACATAGAAGGGAAATAATAAAATAATATAAATATAAAACAATAAAAATTCTCACGACGTTTCGACTGCAACATAAGCAATCATCATCAGCTGTGGATTTCACACCGAAAGAACCAAGAATATAAATGCGTGTATGTTGAACTTCTTTCGCACCGTACGTAGCGAACAGTGCTAATCGGAGGTGCGGGACAAGGAAAACAAACTAAACACAAAAAGCAATTCCTAAGAAATTAGTTTTCAATCTATATTCAATAGTGCATAGCTCCAGTGGCTTCCTAATATCGGAATGAAGGGCGTTCCGGATAGCTGCAGGAGCGCATCTGAAAACGCACGATGCAATGACCAATGCAGCGTCCGATGCCTAGCAATGCCTAGCCTTGTAAGCATGGCATCTGTCATCGTCTCAATGGTGACACCCTGCGTGAGAAAGAACACGGGGGGTGGTTGGGCGGGGGTGTTGCGAGAGAGGCAAGGGGGTGGCACGGTGCCTCGAGCCTTCACTGTTGTGGAGTTACCTTGGGGATGGAGCGACGCCGAAAGTGTGCACGGGTGTCCAGGTGAGAGACACTGCCATATGTCGTGAGTTGTCGTCGGGTGAGCGGACAGGGGTAGGGGGGGAGGCAGGGCAGTGGCGGTTAAGGTATGAGCCGTGCTGAATAAATAACGATACTTCCACTTATGGCCCCCGTGTTTGTTAGCAATCTTGACTTTGTTTCCTGATATTTTAGTATTTTTACACACTTTTACCCCGACTAGGTTATCGGCATCATGTCATGAGACGAAGTATCCATTCAGAAATGTTGCAGAGCAGTGCAACTCCTTTCTGGGAGAGAGCGGCCCAAGGAAGCGGATACCGCAGCACTACCGCTGAGATCCCTTCAAGCAACCTCTCGTCTCCACCGCAGACAACAGGACTTTCCCACTCGCTCTGTCACTGACAATAATGATCATTGCATGACAGCCGAACCGATATTTTTAATTCTTGGAATTTGGCCAAAGTAAGTGAAGAATCAAATTTTATGCAATTTTTTTGTAAAGTAATTAGTGACCGGGCTGAGACAATGACCTCGCTACACTTACGAATGCGGTGTTAATCTTATAGGATTTGAACCCAGGAGCTCAGCGGTACCAGCTGAGTGCTCTGAGCCAACTAGCCACTTCAAGGATCATCTTTACTCGACACGCACAAGCCTAATGGAAACACCCGACCCCCCTTTGCAGGCCAGTGCTGCGTTCACTAATGTGCAAAGATAGGGATAGCTACCACGAGGGGGGGGGTCCCCCTTGCGTGCACTCACACGTACCCGTGTTGAACTGGAACACGTCGTTGCACGCCTGGCCTCCCCGCACACCTCCCATAACGTAGATGTCGTCTCCCAGCGCCGCCACGGCCGGGCAGAGGGCACGGGGGGCCAAGCCGCCCCCGCACACCTTCTCCCAACTCAGGGAATCTGCTCACAAGAGACACACGGGGCAAGAGGCGGAGGTGGAGGCGTTAGCGCGGCCTCGCTGTGCTAACGGTGTGCAAGCCACACTCTAGAACACGGGGGGTGTCGTCCTATGCACAGCAATGCACAGGTACTTTGTCATTTTAATTTTCAGCTTGTCAAGCTGTGAACGTGAATGGCAACCGAGGGGAAGACCTAAAGCCAGATGGTTGGTGATAATGATGAGATTGTGAGAGCGGGTCATTGGAAGTCAGGAGTTGACTCCGCTTCCTTTCATCTGCGTGATCTCATTGCTGTTGCGGTAGTGAAGTGTGGTGGCATTAATGTCATTGGCTGTGATGATCCGGACCTTGTTGATGTGACTTTAGCAATATCTCCCCAGAGATCTTTGTTTTCACGGAGGTGCGTGCACGCGATCGTGCATGCGCGTGCACGTGCGTGGACGTGTGTGCATGCGTGAACGTGCTCACCCAAGTGGAAGCGGAAAACCCCGATGAGCGCTTCACTCGCAACTAGCGAAGCCTGGCCTCCAAAGAGGTAGAGAGCACCCCGAACCGCACTGCACACACGCACGCACACAGAGAGTGCACGTTCAGCCTTAGAAGCTGCTGGAGCAGCCTTACTTGCTGGGCAGGACGACACCTGGCGACGTTTGTTTCCCCAGTACCGATGCTTACACACAGCAGCAGACTCCTGAGTTAACATAGGGAATGTCCAGCACCAGTTCAGATATCGCTCTGCAATAATTACAGCCATGGTTGGGAGTTGGATTGGTTTAGATCGCAGGGGTGTGGTACCGCAGTTTGCTAACCACTGTGCCACCTCTCACCAGGCACACAGATGCAGACACGCACACACACAGGCATGGCTCACGATATTGTCATATACTAATGAGATGCATTGATACTGGTAGGAACCTCCTGGTTACACCAGACCACAGGGGATTATTGTGTCCGTCGTGCAGGGAGGGGCTGGGTGGGGAGGGAGGGGCTGGGTGGGGAGGGTGGGGAGGGGGTGGGTGGGGAGGGTGGGGAGGGGCTGGATGGGGAGGGTGGGGTTGGGTGGGGGTGGGAGGGGTGGAGCTGGGTGGGGAGGGGCTGGTCACCCCGTGGTGCCCTTATAAAACTCAACGTTTAACCTACTCACGCCGGCTTCTGCCCGCCCTCACAGTCGGGCATATTTGCAGAATACACCACGCCGCCGTTGACCCTGCAGGCCATTGACCGAGCAACCCAACGTTCCTACCAGCTCCCTCCGCAGGAATGTGTTTAAACGGCGAGTTGAGTAAGAAGAGTATTGATCCCAATTACTCAGGGCCTTGCTGTTC
The DNA here is from genome assembly GCF_015708825.2 of Lethenteron reissneri. Taxonomy (NCBI): domain Eukaryota; kingdom Metazoa; phylum Chordata; class Hyperoartia; order Petromyzontiformes; family Petromyzontidae; genus Lethenteron; species Lethenteron reissneri. The sequence continues at coordinate 4,784,197 of NC_083782.1, forward strand.
TGAGTCACGGCTGATCAGGTTGGTTGGGGTGCGAGGTGGATTGGGATGGACTCGAAAGCAGTAAGGTTGTACGGTGCAGTACAACGTCTCATACCTTACCGTCACGTATCCAGCCTGACCAGTTAGCCACCCAAACCCAATGCTGTACGTGTGCGATCGATGTTCAAAATCCGACTTTTTCATGTACAGCAATGTATGTTACATAATGGGACCTTTTTTGGCAGTGTCAAAATTTGAAAAAAATAAGAATAGGTTTTACCTTTTCTGGCAATAAAACAGGTGTTAAGACGTTCAAACACCAAATAGAAACATTTTGCAAGGAATCATGTCTGCATTAACCACACGTCCTTGTGGTGAACATGCAAACAATGCAAACAGAACATTTGTTTTAAAAATATATGCATTGTCGTTAAAACTGATTGGTCTACACCAGAGACAGCCTTCTTCCTCGTCTCACCAGTGTCAGACCAGCGAACGCCTTTTAGCGTTCTCTGGTCCTCTGGTCTTTAGGGACTAGGCCCTAAAGAAAGCTGTCTCTGTTGTAGAACAATCAGTTTCAAAGACAATGCATATATTATAATCAAGAGCATGTTGTCTTTGCATGTTCTCACCACAAGTACGTGTGGTTAATGCAGACATGAATCATTGCGAAAAGTTTCTATTTGGTGTTTGAACATCTTAACACCTGTTTTATTGCCATAAAGGGTAAAAGCTATTCTTATTTCCTCAAGAAATGTATTTAGTGAATTCTTAATCTTGCATACATTCGCATACGTCTAAAGAACATCTTTATGATCAAAGCGATGACAGGTGAGTAAAAGAGCTCGTCGAGAAGATACTTCCCCAGCCGGAATAAGTTTATCTTCCCAGACGTTTCGACAGTTTGCACTTTATTTTTGGTGCTATAACCTATTTGTGCAGAGTGTAAACCGTCATTTGCTATAGGTATTCACGTATCCTGACCATTTCACGTATCTATCAATACAAGGACGTAGCCATGGAGTCAACATTGGGGAGGACAAAATCTTCCTGGGGGGTTGGGGGTCCCCCACCAGAAAAAAAATCTAAATTTGAAAACGAATTTCCTGCCTAAAATATAAAAACATTCACTAACACATAGGATGGACTTTTTTTTACAATAATATCTCATAGTGTAATTATTGTTTCATTGTATGTAATGGCAGAGATTAGGGATTAATAAAGTACAACCATAACCACAATCATATAAACAGAAATCTATTTATAGAAATATATTGGGGGAGACATTTTGAGCATATTTGAATATATATTATAATTACAGCCTTGCATCAATACAACATTGTGCACGGTATTGCAGGAGTACAAGGGGCAGCTGTTGTCATATAGAGACATTCGTAAATGTATTCTTTGCAGTATATTGTTGCGTGCATTATAGTTCTGTACTATTCTCGATGGTGTGGAAATGTGTTCAGGAGTTGAATACCCAGTCGCCACAACGAGAGGGTTTCAGGAAATCTTTTTTCGAGTTTTTGCTTTTGCTCCTCCTTTGAAGGAGCGGAGACTACAATGGTTTACTGCACGGTCCATAGTTTTGGTGGCATGGTCACAGTCGCACTGCTGTGGTTTTTCCTTAATTTTCTATTCATGAAGGAGATGTTGCGCATCGACCTGTTAATGTTCTCATGTGGCTGATGGTTACACCAGTGTCTTCGTGAAGAAATCTGAAATCCAGGAGGTGCGATGTTCGAGTTGTACAGGTGGATATGTGACACGGTCCAATTTTTTGAGCTTCAGGAGTTTAATTCCTAGTTTCTGAATATTTTTAAAGGGATCTCCCCAAAAAACATGTTCCATGTTGGACCGGTATATGCTTTTTGGTTTCCGAACAAATGCATAATAAGGTCGCACTCATTATACACAAAGTGCTTGCTACATATGAACCACGATACCTTGTTGATCTCATCAAGAAGCATAAATCATCACGTGAACTCTGGTCATCCTCGCAGCAGCTTTTGGATAACCATCGAACAAAGACAGTCACCGAATCGCACGCTTTCAGATGCACTTCCACGACCGTCTGGAAAGCTCTTCCTTCCGATATTAGGAAGCCACTAGAGCTATGCACTTTTAAATCCCGATAGAAAACTCATTTCTTTAGAACTGATTTTTGTGTTTAGTTTGTTGTCCTCCCATACCTCTGATTCGCACGGTTGGCTACGTACGATGCGAAAGAAATTCAACATACATATTATATCTAGCCATGCTACTTCCACGACACAATGTACCTCTCACATTGTGGAAGTGGCCAGGTGGGAGTATGCAGGAAGGGTGCGAGAGACAAGGGGAGGCCACTCACCAAAGAGAGTGACCAAATCGGGCACAGGGCAGGTGTCCACTGTGAGGGACCTCCTCCCACGACAGTTCTGTAGGGGTCACTGTGGACATATGAACGGGTTCGCTGGTCACATGGCATGGGGATCGGCCTTCATCCTGCAGTGGATTCACAAAAGAACTGTACCTGTGCAATGCATTCGTGGATGGAACAATGATGAGAAAGAGTCACTGAAATTGTCAACAAACTTCGTGTGGCGGGCATGGTGGTGCGTAGCACGGGTGTTGTGATTAGACACTGGACTCTTGAGCTAGGCTAACCGGTTGATTAACAAATCTATTACTCTTCCGATGATAGGTTAAATTACTCAACCACTGGGAAGGGAGTAATGGGCAGGGTATGGTGACATCATCAGCATCAACGGCAGCGTCAGGGGTTTCCTGTCTTCGGGAGGCAGTACAGGAAGTTGGGAAGGCCGCCAATTTATAAAGGGGCCCGAACAGTAACTCACGAAACAAGTTGTTGATTGCATCGGAGTCGATTAGCGGGACTTGTTCATCAACCAAGCTCGAGTTTGAGCCCGAGGTGCGCTGCGTGTGTGCGCACGTCCTCACCCACGAGCATGTGTAGGTCGTTGTAGAGGATCGCCTCCCCATCCTGCCAGAACACACACGCCAACGCGTTCAGAGATAAAAAAAAAAATCAATGACCAGATTAATGTTGCGTAGTACGTGACGGCATGGTTATTATATGCCAGGGCTTCCCCAGGCATTTGTTTTTTGGTCCCATTTTGCTGTCTGTAATTTGTGCCCCACAATAAAAATGCAATCACAGGAGTTTACTTGTGAGCAAAGCACTGAGAATGCATCCAATCTAATCAGATCTCAGAAACGTTTCATTGTTGAGCCTGGATAGTGTTTGGATGGGTGACCGACGACCTTTGCGCTAATAGGTTGCCAGAGTTATCTCAGGGCTGTGGGTAGGAAAGGCATGTGGCAGCCTAGTGTATTGTTATATTTCGATTTAAAGCTACAGGGATTCATAATCTTGGTTCTTTCGGTAAAGTCACGTAGAAGGGAAATAATAAAATAATAAAATATTAATAATAAAATGTCGTGAGAATTTTGTATTATTATTTTATAATTTCCTTTCTACATAACTTTACCGAAAGAACCAAGACTATGTCTTGTTGTAGTGTACTTCCGTGTCTGCTCCCCACCTTCACCAACCAATACTTACCAACGTGATGAAGTACGAGCCAATAACCCTCATGAGATGGTGTGACTGTAATATGGAGTACACGAGGTGTACACGTCTCGGCAATTTGATGAATTGCCACAAGTTTGGGTTGCAATATGATTCAGGGATAGATTATTTTTTGTTTATTATTTTCTCATTTATTTTCTCATCTGTCCATTCACTCAAATGTAACAATGGTAAATAATTTGCATACATCAATTTGTAAGTGCACAATCGGATGTATGCATCGTGAGCGAAAGAACGGTTATTTAGTGGGATGAATGCATTGTTGCATACTTAGTACAGTATCCACTATGACAGTTTCATTATAAATAATCACCATCATCCTACATTTATGAATTGACACATTTCTACCGACTTCAATTCAAATTACCAATTATCTAGTCATTCTGAGATAATAACGAGTACTGTATGTCACAATGAAGCAAAGTGTCTGCAATTAAACCAGGCAAGCTTCAAATGAGTCTCATTGTGTTTCGTTTACCTTTTCGTGCTTTGTGTCATATATATCCTTATTATGCCTGTCACACAATCACACAATCTTGTAGGATCTTGAAAGGCAAGCAGGATTGAGCCTGGATAGTGTTTGGATGGGCAATCACGACGTTATGGTATGGGCAGCAGAGGTAAGTGCAGCAGAATCAAATATTTTACTGGTCTTATATGGCCCTACCATCTGTTCTCCCCATCTTCGCCAACCCGAACTGATCAGCGTGATGAAGTATGTTTAAACAAAAAAAAACATGACCCATATCGCCTGGAGAGGCCATCATCCAGCAGTGGATTACCTAAAGGGCTGTCCTTGTATGTGTACATATCATTATTTCGATATTTTTTTCATTCTTCTTCTCATGGGTATCTTAATTTGACTCTGTGAGTTTTAGGCATGTCCACTGAAATGTGAATCGTGAGTATTGCTGAAAGATGCTGGACAGAATCCAACTTGGGATATTTCGGCCTCTTCCGTGTTGGCATTTTAACGCCAAAAACTGAAAGGTGCAGAGTAGCGGTGGTGGCAAAGCCAAAAAAACGCTCTTTGATGTTGAAACGAACACTGTGCCACGGAGTAGCCACGTGTATAAAAGCGGGATTGGATTTACTGTTGTCAAAGTGGAAAAAAGCTGGCAAGGCAGTCGAATAAGAAGAGATCCCGCATTTTTTAAAATAGAATTTTGACTACGAAGAAATGCAAATGCACATACAGAAGAGAGGCACGCCGAGCCCTTCAGCTCATTACTACACCCAGTTTTAAAATAACATTATTTGTGGAGTAAATATATATATATTTTTTAAAATATTATATTTCAAAACATTTATCGAAAAGAATTACGTCTGAAAACGAGAGAGAGAGAGCGCAAGGTCTCCGCTTTGTCGAGCAGCAAACAAGGTGACACACGCCCAAGGGCATGGGGTCACCAACAGTCAGTTCCATCACGTGCTCCGCTTGTGGGAGACCTTGTACTCTGTAGCCGAGCCTGGCTTCGAGAGGTTTTATAGTCTCTGTCGGGGAACGGTAGCGTCGCAGTTTGCGCACGGTGCTATGAACCCGGTGGCCCGAGTTCGATTCCCGCTCACGGGCGGACACCAGTGACGATTATTTGTTCCTGGGCCTCTGCTAGCTCGACTCGGTCTCAAATGAGTGTGCGGTGTGTAAACGTCGCCACTTGGGAGACAAAGGCGGCCGGGCGTGGTATTGGCCACCCACCTCCTCGTGTGCCGTGCCAGCCTTCTTAGGTGCTCGCTAACAGCAATTGCCCCAACAGTTTGTTAAGGGATATCTTTGTCTTATTTGCTCCAGTTGGTAAATACATTTCAGTGGGGGAATCCCTGTGGGCCCCGATGCCACCTTGCGCTACACACACTTTCGTAGGAATGCATTACAATGAGTGGCAGCTCGTGAAGGGTGTGAGGCTGGACAGACATAGTTTGGAGACACGGTTACACAGGCACCTCCATGCTGCAACCTCCAAACGTGAAGGCGATGTCACCCACGACAGCGGTGGCGTGGCCGTGTCGGGCACTCGGTGGTGACCCTTTGACTTCCTGCTCAATCCACTGGCCGCTCACCAGTGCCATCGTTGGGCTCGGGCTCTGTGCAAGCGAAAAAATTAACCCGTAAAAACAAAGTTTTTCACTATAAATCCTTTATATGCGTGGCGGCTAGAGTCCTTTCGTCATCTGGCTTGAGATGGCTGCCACCTATGGGTCAGATGATTGCCTGCCACCATTAAGCAATTCGTAATTAAATATAATTTATTTTTTCCTAAAAAGTGTAAAATTTTGGAAAAAAATTTTACGAAAATAAATTGGCACGCACAACGAGTCTGTGTGCAAAATGTCAGCTCGATTGGATCACGGGAAGTGGGTTAAAAAACGACCGAAAGATTTGCACGGTCGTAAGTGCGCAAGCAAGCAAGCAAGTGAACTTAATATAAAGGATTTAAAAAGACAAAAAATTATGATGAATAAATGGATGTCTTAGCCATTTAAGATGATATGCACCAATTAACGACTTCCTACATCAGGCACAATTGGTAAGTCTGCACACGACACATATATATATAAAACACACAAGGGAAATCACTCGTTATGCAACGCAGCATGATGTAATGTGTTGGCCATACATATGATTAAATATTAACATTCAAGTTACCGTCATATTTAATCAACCCGCTCGTAATCCCCGATGTAGAAGACATTCTATGATATAAGCAGCACTTCTATATAAATTAGGATTGTTAAGACATTAACCGTTACCCCGTTTTGAAATGGACCGATCATCATTTCCACAGGTGATTTTAGACATTAACGCAACGATTTCAATGCGCAGATGGTACGCACCTCCGATTATCACGGTTGGCTACGTACGATGCGAAAGAAGTTCAACACATATACATGCAAACATTGGAATATAACTCCAGAACATAGTGCTGCGGTCTTGTAGAAAGAAAGAAGGAATATATAAGTGCCTTGAAAGCAAAACTATTCATCAAATGCGGCATTACGATATGGTCCTTCTGCATGGCACAACGTTTACAAGCCAGTGGTGGAAATTACACATTAGGGGCCATCCATTTAGTCCGTACACATGGAGGGAAGGGGGGTAACCCAAATGCGTATGCTTGCGTATGGGGGGGTCTACTGACAATGTACACATAGGAAACGGTGGAGGGTGAAGCCTCCATAATAATTTGTCTACATTGGCCTTCAAATGAGTTAGATAGTCCGACGATGGACTATATTATTGCTTAAACACGTTAATATTATGAATCCTTGATCGTTTCTGCGTGGATTAAATATTGGCCGTTCTGTAGGATTCGGGGGGGGGGGGTGTAAAGAGTTCGCGTGCGTACAGGGAGGGGGAGAGGGGTTACGTTTTGACTGATTTTGTGCGTACCTACTAAATGGATGACCCCTTACTTTATCTGATACGAGTCTATACGGGGCATATTACAATAGGATACGCTACTTTAAAACAATGATACAATGGTGCCTCTAACAGTTACAATAAGCCTCCTTGTCAGGAATTACCTCTTCTCTCCTGCACATTGCTGTGTTTATTTTGCTCACAATGACACTGGTATTTAACGCCAAACAACACCATTCGCTGCTTAAGTGGCACCGACGTCACCGCGGTGCTTCGTGCCAGGCTAGGTGCACATCGAGGCTGTCACGTGAAGTGCCGCAGGGCCCCACTGACAGGAGGTCATTGGCCAGATGTCGTGGCACGGTGTGAGAATCCCCACACTTTACACCCAACCACATGGCCATAGAGTAACTGTGGTGGCCCCCCATTTAATCCGATGGGAGAGCGTCCTAATAAACGATGCACACCGCCACTGCGGAAACATCCATCACGCTCATCAACAGCACCAAAGACTATTTTACAAAAGGTCTTTAACCGATAATGTGTCACTGAATTAAGCTTATATTGTAAAGAAAACCCGTTTGACAATTTGTGTAAGGGGCCGTCCATAAATGACGTCACGCGATTTTTGACGATTTTTGACCCCCCCCCCTCGTCACGCGGCGTCACAAAAAGTCAGACCCCCCCCTCAAATATGACGTCACAAAGCTCTGCCCCCCCCCCCCCCAAAATGCTTCAAATCGCTTTAAACTATTGTCATTGTAGTGCGTATTTAATGTGGCGCTGCACTCTGATGTTGTAGGAGAAAACATTTGTTAAAAGTCTATTTAATTAGGTAGAAAGTGTTGTCTATATTTATTTAAAGTTGCGCATTTTGATGTGACGTCACATTTCTCACCCCCCCCCCCTCGTCACACATCGTCACAAATGTCCCCCCCTAGGTGCGTGACGTCATTTATGGACGGCGTCGAAAAAAATACTATTAAATTTTGATTTAAAGCTTTCGTGACTGCAGGGATTCATATTCTTGGTTCTTTCAGTCGAAACGTTGTGAGAATTTTTTTAATATTTATATTATTTTAATTTTTTTCTTTCTACGTGACTTTACCGAAAGAACCAAGAAAATAATATTAGTCACGTATTCCGAACCTGTTAACCCCTTATGACAGACCCATTCAAACCGTATTGGTCACCCCGTGCCCTTATTAATATCAACGTTCATCCTACAAAGTTCTTATTGAAACGACTGTACACCGCATGCCCCTGAAAACTAAATTTTCCATGTACAAGAATACGAGTCAAACCGTGTGGTTTGACAAAGATATGTAAGATATCTTTATAAAATATAAAAAATGCCTTTTATAGGTTAGATGTTGTTATACCAGCAGCCCTCAAAACTATCACAATCTGCTCATATGTCTGTCTATAGTTTTCTGGTTAGATTTTTGTTGCTATTTCATTTATACCTGACGATGATTGCTTGTGTTGCAATCGAAACGTCGTATGCTATTATTTAAGTTATTATTTTATCTTTATACGTGACTTTACCGAAAGAACCAAGCGTTTATCACAATACAGTTGACAAACTACAACACAGTACAAAGCAAGCATTCAAATACACGGTCGAAATTACGGGTTGTAATTCTCATACAAATTATACAATTAGATTACCTCAAGAGTTCAACAGATAATATATAAATTACCAGATAATATATACTGTATATTTATGCGTGACAGGCAAATACAGATAGAAAATTTCGCTAAACAGTTCAAACATTACCTTTAATGAGCTCTTTCGTTTTACCGCTCGCCCTGCTTGTGCTACTTTCAAAAATAAAACCTTTATAGTTGCACACAAATGTTATATTAAACAAATAAAACAATTATAATAAACGCCAATCTTTCTCACGACCCAATCTTTTTACGCAGTCGACTGGATGCGAGGGGCGGGGCCACGTGCTGTGGGGGGTGGGGGCAGCGGGGGGGGGTCGGCGTCCCAGCGTTGCTAGGCAACATTCGAATTACGTCACCCGCAGGCAACCCCCGTGACGTCACGCGCAACACGCCAGCTCGCGCGATATGACGTCACCGCCGAAGTATAATCGTCAACGGTTTGGTGGATCTGATTAGTGACGTCATCCCGCAACACGGGGGGTTTTTTTTAATGCAAATAACGTCACACAACAAAAACACAGCGGCGATGACGTCATTTTCTCCGACGCGGAGGTGAGGCGTCAACACGCGCGGGTGACGTCACGCCGCCGGCCCAGACGGAGAAGTTCGCTTACAATAGCGGAGGCGGGCAGGAGGTGTAGCGGGTATTGATTTTATCCGCCGCTGAAGATGATGATAATATGACGCAGGGCAAGAAAAAGAAGAGGGTAAATCGCAGCGTGATGCTCGCCAAAAAACTCATCATCAAGGAGGGCGGCGCGGTGAGTTTTCGATGGAGGGTTCGGGTCTGCCGAGTAGGCCGCAAGAGAGACACCGGTCTAGGCTAGATTCTCCGCCCGGTGACAGTGGGACTTGAGCGGCAAGGGAACCCCAGGCCGCATCGGTCGCGGAACGAGGGGCGATAGAAATTTGTGTAAATGTGTGATTTTTTTTTATTGTGGTTGTGATAGAGGGTGACCCCCCCGTGGGAGATGGAGCGGTGAAATCCGCTCGTGTGCAGTTACTCGGTGATATGATGCGTCGCAGCACTGTGACAGATGACGACTTATGGGAAACATCCAGCAGTGGATTGAGCATGTCTGGCGATGGTGATAATAGTGGATATGTGTAATGCGATCGTGCGTGATTTGTGGTGGCGGGTAGGTTGTCGTGCTGTTTTGATTCAAGGATAATCATGTGCAGATGTTTACTGTGATTCCATATGTTTTCGTCTATTGGAGCGATGCGTACTGGACTTAGTTATTGATTCTCATGTATTGTTAATAGCGAACAACAAACCAGTAATAGCCGAACGAACCCTTATTGCGTGAAATATTTCTCATTCGCCTTGATTTATTTCGTATCAGCCTTTGACCAATTCACACGGAATTTCGCTCGATCTCGTCGGATCTCAGACGTTCAGCAGGATTGTGCCTGGATAGTGTTGCAATGGGTACCACCATGCACAACGTGTCAATTGGGTCTTGGGGCAGAAGAGGGAAAACCCCATTGTACTTTACTTCTATGTTCCCATAGATATGCTTAACGCTTTCACCAACTCGCACGGGCTCGGCGTGAATTTTGGTGAAATAATCCTCGAGGCTGATCCGGCGTGGCGAAGCCGTGGCACATGTTGTATGTATCCCCCCGTCAATTTCCTGCGCTTGGAACGTCGACTGCCGTTAAAACAGAAACTATATCACTATCGAAACTGAAGAGAGACCATTGCCTGAAACGTTAGCCTGCTAAATATTGTTACGTTAAAAATGTAGTTGGTAAGATCTTATATTTATGGCAATACAGCCATGCTCTTGGTTATTTCGGTGAAGTCACGTGACTTTACCGAAATAACCAAGAATATGAATCCCTGCAGTCACGAAAGCTTTAAATAAAAATACAGCCATACTTCATCAAACTGTCCACTGCTGGATGAAGGCCTCTACAGACCATTCCCACCCCATCTCCCCATTGCTGTTGCTTCTTCTCCTTTGTACGCCGTTCCATCACCAGTCCTGTATTGTCCTTTGGCCATCAATCCATCTGTTAATGTGCCCCACTCGTCAATCCCAGTTACATTTCTTAGCGGTTAATGTTTTTCGGATAATGATTTGTTATCCGAGCCATGTGTTGCCCTCTCTGTCTCTCCGTGTATTTCTAAGTATGAATTTATCCATACTTTTGCGTTTTTGTGTATTTATTAGTTTTAGTTATGTCAGTGTACGTGCTACTGATTGATATGTCATACACGTTTTGTAACCTAAATATATGATTTGGTGACGTTGCATTGACAATGGTGCACAAGCATGTACATAGCACGATGTATTTGCTATGAAGAAGGGCTATTACCTGGAACGTCGCCTATTATATATTTTTATTTACGTGCAGTCTTTTTTACAAATGTGCTGAGATTATTTTGTTGATTGAAACCTTTGGGTTTTCAAGCACATTCGTATGTTGATTTTAGTTATGATTTTTTTTTTTACAAACGCACCCCATACTGCTATCATCCACCTATTATGTCATCATTGGGACCCAGAGCCACTGTTGGTAAGAGCCGTAGTTACACATTTCTGTAATTCCCAGTTGCGGCCCTCCAGTATAAATTATTCTTTCTGTCCGTGACTTTTGTACAGCTCTAAATATGTTGAGCCTAACTTTGCAGCCTTCATTGTTTAATTCTTTAATTTACAATTTACTTCCATTATTTGATTTAATTATTTTGTCATCAGCAAACCTTAAATGGTTAATCCATTCTCTTTTTGTATTTATGGCTTTTATTGCCCCAATACACTTTTTAGAAAACATATTTTAAGGTTGCTGTAACGTATCACTTTCTCCATGCAACCTAAGTCTATCTCCCATATTTGTAAATGGTTTTCAGAAGTTAACGGATGTTTTATTGAAACCTTGTTTATGACAGCTGGGATGTCCATTGAATCAAATGCATTTTCATAATCCACAAAACCATGAATAAGGGTATTTGAATTTCATTAATCCTTTCTAAATGGAGTGTGATCAACGGTTGAAAACCCTTTTCCAAATCCAGTTATCGTTAATTCGTATGAAATATTGACAACATGGATTTTTTATTCACAGCCAAGTGTGGTGGCTCGCACCTGTGATTTAGTGTTGTAGAGGCAAGGGTTAGTGGATCACACACAGATGAGTGAAAACTATTGGGCTGTAAGGTGGCCAGAACAAAGTGTGGGTCGATGAACCCGTTTGTGTAGACCCTATGAGTGTTCTCCCGTCTCAAGCATGATGGGTTTCCATGATGTGTACCCCATTTTCCTCCCACATTCAAAGCATTCCGAAAGAAGGAATGACCCAAACATCCCAATGCAGGACCCTCCTGAGAAAAAGAGTCTTGAAACTCAGTGAGGATATTCAGAATATACGATTATATCGCTGTGAAGCGACAGGGAAATTAGAAATGGAGCAGAAGTGAAATCCTACCCTCGCAGGCATAGCACGTGGTGGTGAAATTGGAGTAAAATTGTAATGAATTTGATGAAGTTGCTGATACAATACTGTACATTTAGCATACAAAAAATTCAACTGATACTGTGTTATGAAGACCAGACGATGTTCATACCACGATGAGTTGATGTGATAGGTTAATGCTGGAATTAACATTGTTATGATAATATTACAATGAGTAATCCTTTTAGCTGGTTTTTCACATAGAGCCTGTCAATTTATGTTTTATTATAGGCAACAAGACCCCCTCATTTTAGCCTCGGATACTGCTGGCGCCAGTCCCGTTAGCGAACATATATTGAGGTCTGCACACAAACACGTGTCATGTTTCGAGACGTAGCATGCTAGTCGTGCTATCAGCATGCTGCCATCATAAGTCAACTGACACTGTGGCCTTGATAATCACAGAAAGAAAGTCAACACATCAACATGTCAATTATGGCAGTGAGCAGCGTCACTAATTTGCCTTGTGGATTTACTGTTAAACAATCTAGATGCCTTAATATTAACCTACTTTTGCGTATCTATGACTTGGTGTTGTTAGGGGATATTTACACGCATGCGTGTGCGTGTGTGTGAGCAGTGGGGGAGTGGTAGTGTAGCGGTTAGCGCGCTGCGCTACGAACCCGGCTACCCAAGTTCGATTCCCACTCATGGCCCAACATCAGTGACGAATAATCTGAACCGGTCCTGGCCCTCCCCTAGGTCGACTCGGCCTTAAATGAGTACCTGGTGCGATGTGTAAACATCGCCCACTAGGGAGACAAAAAGGCCGGGCGTGGTGCTGGCCACCCACCCCCTAGGTCAGGGGTCGGCAACCTACGGCTCCGGAGCCGCATGCGGCTCTTTACGGGCTGCTTCTTGACGATGAGTACGTATGTACAGTATGTACTCAGATGCATTGCGGCTCTTGAAATACTGAATTTTGTACCGAATTGGAAAGAAATGGCTCTTCTTGTTATTTTGGTTGCCGACCCCTGCCCTAGGTCTACCGTGCTGGGCTTGTCCCAATAGTTTGTGAAGGCTATACAGGGGACTTTTGTCTTTGTTTCCTTGTGTAAGTGAGCACGTGTATTTGTTTATATAGTGTTGTGTTAACAACAAGCGAGACGCAAAGGTGGCATGGTGTAGTTTTGGTCACACCACCCTCTCATAAACCATCCCAGCTTTAATAGTTGTTTTTTTTAACAGTACTTACCTTAACAGTTTGTAAGACTCTGCAAGGGATATGTATCTTTCCGTTTATAGTGAGAAATGGTGCAATTGTAAGTGCACTGTACTCATTATGGGCCAAGTAGCTGGCGTGGTGACTGAGTGCACTACTGACCACACCACTCGTTCTTTATTCCAGCCTTAATAGATGCTTGCCAACTGTACTAGCTCCAGCACTTCTATAAGGCTAATGGGGAAATGTATGCCTTTGTGTATACGCCTGGCACAGACTCGGCAATGACTTCATTACCAATGAATAGTGAATTGCTTTTGTGGAGTGCAGAAGTGGTGCTGCACTGTTGTATGCCATCCCAATTCAGTATTCGCTGAAAATAAGCACCATGACATGTGCATATGAAACATGGAAGCTGGTGATGAATAGGGAACAGAAACTGAAAAATATGCAGAGAAGGATGGAGAGTGGCATGCTTTGGAAGAGGAACACCAGTATCGAAAATGTAAGAAAGTCAGAGGCTTAGTATAGAGAAGTAAGTGGGCTTGCGCAGGACACGGCGCTGGAAGCATTTGATGGCTGCTGGTGGAGACTGAAGAGGGAGTGGCAGCCAAATAAGGCAACACGCCGAGAAAAGGTTGTCCGTAGAGGTAGAGCAATGAAATCAACTCGCATGCAGAGGAAGCACGTGGTTTATTGGATCATGAGACTACGATGGATGGCAAAGGCTTGGGGAGGCATTCGTCCAGCAGTGAATGGATCATGGCTAGTGAATGTGGGCTATTCAGGATATTACTGTTACTGCATTGTCCTTCCTCCGCACCTTCGATTAGCGCAGTGGGCTACGTATGTTATGAAAGACGTTCAACATACATACAGACATGCATGAATGTTAACAGGAAATTATAATCAGTAATAGAGTTCACATCCCTGCTGTTGACTAAACATGGAATCACAGTAAACACCTCAACACGCAAGTACCCTTAACCAAAAAAACATCTCACCTACCACCACCACCACCACAAATCGTGCGTCGTGGGACCATGAGGGATGACGACGGTTTGTGAACGCTTCGATCTATCCGTGGGTTCATTGTAGCTGATGATGGTAGTGATGAAATGTACGGTATTTTACAAAACAACTGCAAATCTTACGCTGCCAGCGGTGAGCTTTTGCTTGACCGGTGACGGCGGTGGCTGGCCGGTGCCGCTTGTGCCAAGCACAGCGACCACGACGGCATCGTGGTGATGAGTAGCATCGTTGTCCTTCATTTTTTCCGCAGCCTCGTGGAATTGGCCAGCCGAGCGTCTACCACGCAGCCTTCGTCATCTTCCTCGAGTTCTTCGCATGGGGGCTTCTCACTGCACCCACGCTGACCGTACGTGCGCGCAAACACACACATGTGGAATGACAGATCCGCCTATAGCCTTAACAGACTGTTGGGGCATGTGTTATTTGCGAGCAAACTATGAAGGCCGGCACAGCACATGAGGGGGTGTGTGGCCAGCACCACAACAGGCCGCCTTTGTCTCCCCAGTGGCGATGTTTACACATCACACCAGGTATATGTACTCATATGAGGCTGAGTCGACCTAGGAGAGGCCCAGGACTGGTTCAGATAATCGTCACTGGTGTTGACCATGAGCGGCAATCAAATTTGGAATTGACACGCACACAAACGTACGCACACATTGATTTTCAGGCCCGTGGTTTTTTAATTTTTTTTGGTTTTCCTTTATTATAATGGAAATAACGGGGGTTTTGTTAATAAAACGAGACCGCGCCCTTGAAGAATCCCGGCGTTTATTTCGAGGACACACTGTACACATCGACACAAATGTGTCATTCGCTCGCTTTCGCTTCGTCAAAATCAACGGAGCGGAGAAACACATCTGGCCGCGACAGTTCCCAGAAACGTCGCTGCTCCTCCACGACTTATTCGGGCAATGACAAAACACACCCTTCTCCCGCGCTTTCGCCCTCTTGCACTTAATGGCGACATGCTCAATGAGAAAGCGGTTTCCGTGGCTTTCTTTGTGGCTGCCTGTGTGAAACACTTCCTCTTTTTGTTCGCAATCACATTCTAGCAATCGTCATACTCATGCCCTCCATATGGCCCGGTTACACTGCAGGCTTTAGGCTTTATTATCACTTCGTTCTTATATATGTGAAACTTACGACTTTGTCCGCATCTATGAACTATTTTTGTATTTTACCAGGTAAAGCCCACTGAGATCAATAGCTCTTTTTCAGGAGCGACCTGGCCACAAATGATAGCTCAACGAAGTGGCTTGTTGCGTGGAAATGTAATGCAGCCAAAACTCTAAACGTGTGACGTTGCTTCTATATGTGGAGGAGAAACTGTAGGACCCGGAGAAAAATCCACATGACCAGGGGGAGAGAGGATATGCAAACTCCAAATATACAGCAGGCGTTAGGGTCGGGATCGAACCCACCACCAGGCGAGAAAGTTAACATCTAGCCACCACGACTGCGACACATTTTCACAATTATGGAATCACACGGCAGGATAACAATTTTATAGTCACTTGTGCTGTGAGCAAGTGGTTTGATGGGTGAGAAGAATAGTTATTCTGGGTGGAGATTAAAACCTTGGCACATTGATGATGATAATGGACCGGGTTCATTGCACTCGATGTGGACCATGTAGAGCAGTGTTCGTCACTCATTTTCAGAGGTGGGCCATTTTCACCAATAAGACATCTGTGTGAGGGCCGCCACACCGCCTGCAAGGTGGTGTTGTCACGTGTTGTGTTGTGTCGGGGGCCGCACTAAAGGCCACCAGGGGCCGCCAGTGGACCACGGGCCTTGCAATGAAGAACACTGATGTCGAGACCCAATACAGCTCCATCAAGGCCACTCATAGTTTGGTGTGAGGGCAACACACCTTTCAATTGTCTCTTGTATCAGTAAATCACCGCATGTCTACAGTTGATGCTGGTGCGCAGCGTGTTTGGCATGGGCCCTGATTCAAGGAATTAACGGCGCTCCTTGTGTTCAACTTTCCGGCTCTATTTTTTCCTGGCGTTTGTGTCCCTCCTGCAATTGAACCTCTTGAGCCCCAGGGCTCCGGTGCAGTTGCACTTGCTACACATGCGATAGCTACTACGCTGTATCGACGCCTACTCGGGGTGTCGGTTGGGGGGGGGGGTTTGCGTGCCAAGACCGTGCTGACCTCGCTGTGTGTGGTGTGCAGGTGCTGCACGAGACCTTTCCCCAGCACACGTTCCTCATGAACGGCCTCATACAGGGTGTCAAGGTACGAGCCGCTCATCGTCACCGCTGAATATTCACGCCGCGCCTCTCACGCGGCGCAGCTTTGAGGCCCTCTGCCTCAGTGTAGCCAAAATGAGCACCCCACCGTGGCAGCTGGCCCTGTGCTGTACAAGGTGATCACAGCATAGGCCTTCGAGTGAGCATTCGTCTTCCAGAAGGTGGCGATATTGCCAATTATATCTAGTAATTTTTCAAGTAATTTATTCAATTTGGACCGCGATGCCTGCACGCATTTGCGTACTGTTATTTTTTAAGAACGTCAAAGTGTCTGTAACGTTCACCATGAAACGGATGACGCATGTTTTATCGTTAATACGCACCACAGTATTAACCAGGGTGGCAGCTGGGCTCAAATCGTGGGGCTGTGCAACAGGCCACGTCACCGCATCCGCTGTCCCGTCCAATCCAGCGAGGATCACCTTGGGGCCGGTCCGATTGAGAACCCAGGGTGCTAGACACAGCCCCGTGCGGGTAATCGGTCAAGTTTTTGTCCCACAAATAATTCTGCTAATCGCGATCAAATCTCAAGAATACAGAGGCCAGGTGTGGTAGAATGCTTGAAGTTGCGGATTAAAATATGGCTGAGGGTCCTGTAAGATTTTCAGCGTTGTCTGGTGGTGCTTTGATGCTATAGAGTAATTGAAACTATTTGTATATGTTTCATACAGCTTTAACGACAGTGATGCAATGAGATATACAGTGATCGTGTGATGTGTGTGTGTGCAAGGCGTGTGTTGTCACATGTGAAGAGCGGTCGTGCAGCGGTTAGCGCGCTGCACTAAGAACCCGGCGACCCGAGTTCGATTCCTGGTCACGGCCAACACCGGTGACGATGATCTGAACCCTTTCTGGGCCTCCCCTTGGTGCGCTCAACCCAAAATGAGTACCTGTTGCGATGTGTAAACATAGCCGGTAGGGAGACAAAGGTAGTTGGGCGTGGTGCTGGCCACCCACCACCCCCTCATGTGTTGTACCAACCTTCATAGGTACTCGTGAACAACAGTGTTTAGGCGATCCGGGGGATCTTTGTATTGGTTTTACAAATGAGCTGAAGTGTGGTGTGATGTTCGTGCGTGTAGGTGCACATATTTGTTGATGGGAGTTGTGTAACGATTGATCTGTGTTGTGATCTGTGTTGTGATCTGTGTTGTGACATGAGGTGCCGAGTGTTTGTGTGATGCGTGTGGGTGCTGTCATGTTGACATGGAATGTCTGTTATTTGCGCGTGTTTGTTGACGTGAGTTGTGGAATTATGTCGTGTCACTCGTGTACAAATGTGCGTATGCGTGTTCGTCCCCGTGGTTTTTGCACGCGAGCAGGGCTTGCTGTCGTTTCTCAGCGCGCCTCTCATTGGCGCGCTCTCCGACGTCTGGGGTCGCAAGTCTTTCCTGCTGCTCACTGTCTTCTTCACCTGCGCACCCATCCCGCTCATGAGGATCAGTCCCTGGTGAGGAGGGCTCATGCTTGCCAACACTTCCAGTTGCTAAACGATTGTCTGAGCATATACAAATATCGATTTAAAGCTTTCGTGACTGCAGGGATTCATCTTCTTGGTTCTTTCGGTAAAGTCACCTGAAGACGGCTGCTTGCGTTGTGGCCGAAACGTCATGAGAATTATATTATTATGTTTTATTTTTATTATTTTATTACTTCCCTTCTACGTGACTTTACCGAAAGAACCAAGAAGACATATACAAATAGTCATATTCATGTAAATGCGGCCAAACATATAACCAAATACTCTTTAGTTCTTTCGGTAAAGTCACTTAGGTATAAAATAAAATGAAATACCCACGTGACTTTACCGAAAGAACCAAAGAGAATGGATTCCTGCATTCACGAAAGCTTCAAATCACGATCTAACCAAATATATTGGTACAATTGCCAATGTCCCGATCGCCCAGAATGCACCCCATCTCATCATAGCTCAAAAGCTAAGCAGGTTTTTAGCCTGGAAAGTGCTCGGATGGATGACTCCAACGTGTATAACAGATGTCGTAGGCGGTTGCGGGGCTAAATTGTAGGCAGCAGAGAAGTAGTGCAGCACAATCCATTGTGTTGGGTTCTTATGTGCCCGATCCCATCATGTCTCAGTTGATGACCTATAGACTCGCACACAGACCTTGAGACTCGCACAGAAACTCAGAAGCTCACACAGAGATCCATAGACTCTTACGGAGACATGTAACTAACTGCCTGTCTCACTCTAATGTAAATATGTTCACTGTTTCTGCACAGCATCTTCAGATATGGGTGCATGTAGACGCTATGTACACTGTATAGATTGTATTGTGTGTGCGTGTGTCGTTGTGTGTGTGTGCGTGTGTGGTGTGTGTCGTTGTGTGTGTGTGTCGTTGTGTGTGTGTGCGTGTGTGTTGTTGTGTGTGTGTGCGTGTGTGGTGTGTGTGTGTGGTGTGTGTGTGTGTGTGTCGTTGTGTGTGTGTACGCGTGTGTGTGTATCTGTGTGTGCGTGTGTGCGTGTGTCGTTGTGTGTGTGTGTCGTTGTGTGTGTGTGCGTGTGTCGTTGTGTGTGTGTGCGTGCGTGTGTGTGCGCGTGTGTGTGTGCGCGTGTGTGTGTGTGCGTGTGTCGTTGTGTGTGTGTGTGTTCGCACAGGTGGTACTTTGCCATCATCTCCGTGTCGGGGATCTTCTCGGTCACCTTCTCCGTGGTGTTCGCCTACGTGGCCGACGTGACGCCCGAGCACGAGCGCAGCTCCGCATATGGCCTGGTGAGCCGTGCCAATCGCCCCCCCCCCCCCAATATGTGGTGAACTTCTTTCGCACCGTACGTAGCCAAGCGTGCTAATCGGGGGTACGTGGGGGAATCTAAACAACAAACTAAACTAACAAACTAAACACAAAAAAGCACTTGAGTTTTCAATCTATATACACAATATTTGAGACCATCCTAGTGCCTCTCAATTTTTACTTGGCAAGACAAAGAAAAAGTCGATGACTCGACCCGACCCTCCGCTGTAGCAGTGCGTGTGCGTTTGTGCTCGTGCGTTCGTGTGCGCGCGCGTGTTTGAGCAGGTGTCGGCAACGTTCGCGGCCAGCCTGGTGACCAGCCCGGCTATCGGCGCGTACCTGAGCACGGCCTACGGCGACGGGCTGGTGGTGGCGCTGGCTACCGGCGTGGCCCTGCTGGACATCGCCTTCATTCTCGTCGCGGTGCCCGAGTCGCTGCCCGAGAAGATGCGGCCGGCCTCATGGGGGGCACCCATCTCCTGGGAGCAGGCCGACCCCTTCGCTGTGAGTGGACGAATGAATGCGGCCAGGAGATACGGGCAACGTTGGGTAGGGCAGAAGGAGGGGGGGGTGACGTTGGATGTTGAACGCTCACACAAATACGTGCACGTGCTATGTGTTATGAAGAACAGCAACCGCCTGAAACAGTGCCAATTCTGTATATGTTTGTTCTTTTAAGGCAGTGTCGTTGACAATTGTGAGTTTTTTGTTCATGTTAAACAGCACATTTTTTATCATCTTTTTTTTTACACATTGAATATTAGTTAATAGTCTAAATTTGTATCTAACAAAAACATAGTAAAACATCTAGAGATGTGGCTGTATATCACAGATGCGAAAGAAGGGAGAATTGTATTGAAATTAAATTGTCCGAAGAGTTTTGTGTGTGTCTCCGCCACAGTGGGGAGCAGTAGCGCAGCGGTTTGTGCGCTGCACTATGAGCCTAGCGACCCGAGTTCGATTCTTTCTCATGTCCAACATCAGTGACGATTATCTGAGCCAGTCCTAGGACATGCCCTAGATCATCTCAGCCTCAAATGCGTACCTGGTATGGTGTCTAAACATCACCACCAGGGTGGCAAAGGCATCCTGGCATGGTGCTGGCCTCCCACCCCATTGTGTGCCATGCCGGCCTTCATACGTTCCCTAAAATTATCTTGAGGCTTTCGATTTAAAGCTTTCATGACTGCAGGGATTCATCTTCTTGGTTCTTTCGGTAAAGTCACGTAGAATGAAAATAATAAAATAATAATAATAAAACATTATTAAATAATTCTCACGACGTTTCGCCCACAACGCAAGCAGCCGTCCATTCTACGTGACTTTACCGAAAGAACCAAGAAGATATCTTGAGGCTACACGACGGGGGATCTTTGTGTTGTCCCTGCCATGGCGTTGTGTGTGTGTGTGGCTGTGCACAGTCTCTGCGTAAGGTTGGCCAGGACTCGACAGTGCTGCTCATCTGCATCACGGTGTTCTTGTCCTACCTGCCCGAGGCCGGGCAGTACTCCAGCTTCTTCCTCTACCTGCGCCAGGTGAGAGTGCTAACCACATTTTTATTTCTTTACCAGGTAAGGCCCACTGAGCTATATAGCCTCTTTTTCAGAAGCGACCTGGCCACGCAACGAAGCGGCTTACCATCGCGTGGAAATTTATAGCAGCAGCCGAATTCTCTACCCGCACGTCGATTCTAAATGTGGAGGGAAAATACCGGACGAACCTGGAGAAAAATGCACTCCACCATGGGGAGAACATGCAAAATCCAAAGTATACAGGTATAAGGGTCGGGATTGAACTCACGACCTCCTGCATGCCAGGCGAGGCAGTTAACATCTCGCCACCAAGATGGGGCGAGGGGGCAGGCAGGAGGCCAGACTCGCGTGAGTATACGTTTGTACGGACGTGTTTGTGTGTTTTTTTTCCCTGCATCTGCCAGTCATCTCTACTAACTTATAACAAATGCGTCTGTCCCGTGACCTCCTGCCAGCGAGCCTTCGAGACTTCACGTCGCTTCAAAATGCACCGAGCCTGGCACAAGAGTAGTGACATCACACTCGCAGTGACGAATGATGGCTGTTGTTGTTTGGTGCCTCACCCATTCATCTCGCTCAGTTAATCCATAACACCTGGGTCTCTCCCGTAACCTGCCAGCTGCGTGCCTTCCACACTTCACGTGGCCTTACAAACGTTCACCTAGCCTGGCACATGTGCTATGGTGACGTCACTGTCACGTAGTGGAGAATGGTGGCTGTTGTTGTGTTTTTGTGTGAATGTAATTGTGTATTTATCTGGATGTGCATATGTTTGTTAGTTAGGCATAAGAGCTGTGTTCATGACCCGACCACTTAGTGGTGAATGACGTCTGTTGTATCTGGTTGTGTATTTGTGTATATTCTGTGCATGTGTGTGTTTGTAAGAGTCTGTGTATATTGAGTGGTACAGTGATTAGCAATTTATGTCACGAACTCGTTGACCTCAGACTGTGGGTGTGTAACCATCAGCACGGGGGAGACGAAGACGACCATAACACTTGTGTGTCTTGCGGGCCTGAATGAGTACTCGCTAATAGCACTTGTCCCAGCAGTCGGTTAAAGGCTATATGTGAGATCTTTGTCTTTTGTGTGGTACAATCGTTGTGGTTCCATCACTGCCACTTAGTGGTGAATAGCAGTCACTGGTGGAGCCAGGGGGTGGGGTGGCACATGCCCCCCAATGATCTGATCGAAATCCCTAATTTCGAATCATTGGGGTTTATTAGTAATAAATCGGCATTTTGCGACCCCCACTGCCACTGTGTAGCATATTATGTGCCAGAGACTCTATGAGATGATAGGACAATAGTTAGCAATAAGTAACGGCAAACCAGGTATAATGGACTCAGAATTGTGCGCAGTTGCGTATACAGTCCACGACTTCCCTGAAGGCATTCGCCTTCAGCGAGCGCGATGCCGATCACACACGGTTCGAATTCGACCCTCGATCGATGGCTGCGCCATCGCCGCACACGCGTCGAATAAAAAGCAAGGGACAAGTCCTTACTTACTAACAACTCCTATATCATTTTTCATTGCTGGAGGGGTTGCCCCCACCCCCCCACCTGAAAATCCAGGCTCCGCCATTGATAGCAGTTGTCTTGTATGTTAGGGTCTACATCGGGTGTGTATTTGTGTGCGTGCGTCAATGTGGATGCCCCATGCAGGCCTAAAAGGTGCTTGCTTACAACAGCACTTGACCCAGCGGTCTACATGCCTGTATGAAGGGGGACCTTTGTCTTTTGTGTGTGCGGTTAGATCATGGGATTTTCAGCTGGCAGTGTTGCTGCGTTCATTGCGGAGCTCGGAGTTTTATCAATTCTGGCACAGGTAAGACATGCATTCAGTCCTCCAACCATGCTTCACATTGCCAACAGCAAATACTTTTCACAGCGATTCGCTCGCATCAGCTGCTGCAACGCGACAAATTAACACTCAGAAAATGAGCAAATAATGAAACTGAATTTAGAAAATTGTACTGCAACGAACGAATCGTGAAATTATGTTTGCAGTCGCGAATATAAATCATTCATCTTTTTGGTTCTTTCGGTAAAGTCACGTAGACTTTACTGAAAGAACCAAGAAGATGAATCCCTGCAGTCACGAAAGCTTTAAATCGAAATTTTAATTATTCATCACAACATTTAAATTTTACAACACAACATAAAAGCTATTTATGCTAAATACATAGCTGGGATGGAACGGTGGCACGGTAGTTGGCGCACTGACCTTTGAACCCAGAAACTCAAATGTATTTCTTGGCTACGGCTTGCATCAGCGACGAGTAATATTTTAACCAGTCCTCTGTACCGGAATATACAAGGTGGCCCAAAAGTAAAGACACACCGGTTATGATATTGTAGCAAATCACATATGGTTATTTCATTTATTTTAACAAATGTTCAAACTGACTTCCATTAACATCAATTCATGAAGCATGAATTCCCCTTTGAAATAAATGTAGGAATATTTTTTTTAAGATTGCAGGTATAATCTTTGAACATTCATCAATTGTGTTTTGTCTCAATTGATTGAGGGTTCTTAGTCGAGTTTTGTCAAAGTCATCTGAAAATAAAGAAGTTCAATAAATATCAATATAATGGCAATAGATTAAATTTTTACATAAATAATAAACAACTAAAATGCATTAATGCCAGTGTTAAACAAAATAACCCTGTGTCCTGACTGTTAGGCCATCCTGTACAATTGTGATCTATTATGTTACAAATACATGCATGGGTTGTTTGTCCTATGCTGCCCCATGAGCCATAGGGAATTAGTGATGGCACTGCATTCAAGCTGTATTAGAAGGTATGGGTTAAATTTCGATTTAAAGCTTTCGCGACTGCAGGGATTCATATTTCTTGGATCTCTCGGTAAAGTCACGTAGAAGGGAAATAATAAAAATAAAACAATAAAAAATTCTCACGACGTTTCGGCCACAACACAAGCAGCCGTCCTCAGGTGACTTTACCGAAAGATCCAAGAATAGAAAAATGTATGGGTTTCCACTATAGTGGCACAGTTTACCGCAATGTTAATATCATATTCCTCCTTCAAGCAGACAGCGAGGAACACACAGCATAGTTCTGTATCTAAAAGATAATTGCAGAATACAGAACATGATTTTGACTTACAACTTTTGCGACTGCAAGAATTCATCTTCTATGGTTCTTTCGGTAAAGTCATGTAGATAGTTCCTGATGACGACCTCTTGTGTTGCGATTTAAACGTCGTGATATTTTTACTCACTTTATTTTTTATTATTTTATTGCTGTTATTTTTTTTCCTATCTACGTGACTTCACCGAAAGAACCATAGAATACATAGCATGATTGTGAGAGACGGCGATGGCTCGTGGATTGATCGTATCTGATGATGAGTATGATGATGACGAACAACGTAAACACGTCTGTTAATCTACAAGCACATTGTGAGCTTTATTTTTTTATTTAAGTTTCGTATTTTTTCAGAATTTTTATCCCGATTGTGCTATTAGTGTTACTTTCAGAACTCTCACAGAACAGTGCTGCCCTGCATGTTAGGGAATGGTCCACAAAAGCGGATAACGCAGAGCTACCTCTGAGACCCCTTCAAGTGATGTCTGGTACACATAGCGGGGGGCAGAACCACATGACACATAAAAGTAATGTTTGTCACATGACAACAACACATTTTGCATTCTTAGAGCTGTAAATTGGCTAAAGTAACTGCTGAACCAAATTTAATGCGATGATGACTAGGCTGAGACCATCAATGTAATACATTTGAGAACCCGGTTTAATCACAGGCAGCTGTCTGGATTGGAACGAAGGTTCTCAGCAGTATGACCTCAAAACCCTGACCTCTGGGGGACCCGGCTACCGGGTGTGTGTGTGTGCATGCAGCAGAACGTTTTTCCTTTATTGCCTGACCTCTAACCCGTTATTGCGTGACCTCTGACCTGTCACGGTGCCGCAGACGCTTGTGCTGAGCGTGCTAATGCGGTCAATCGGGAACAGAAACACCATCCTCCTGGGACTCGGCTTCCAGATGCTGCAGCTCACGTGGTACGGGTTTGGCTCCCAGCCCTGGTGAGTTGCCGTCTTATTTCTCTTTCACTTCACAAACCGAACTGCTCCATGACTGTGCCGAGCCAGCCCAGCGCACCTCAGGAGGCGCTTTTGTTTTTCCACTGCAGAAGCAGAACCGTGCCACTTACGTCGCGCGTGGTGAACGAGTCGAGACAGATGTAGATGACGCTTTGATGCCCTGTGCACACCGTGTGCCGACTGACGTCACATGCAATGATTGATTCATTTATGAGCTCCTCGCCCTGATTTGGAGATACTGAGGCCAGCGCAACAAGGTTTGGTTTCGGCCCGGCACATCAAGTGGCAAGTGGAGATCCGCTAGTACCATGAGGGGCCCCACTCTGGCTCGGCTTTGATGTGGCAATCGAAAAAGGGGGGGGGGGGGGGGGGGTTATCTGTGGTTGGGTGAATGTCTGAGATGAGATAGTGGGTGGCAGTGTGAACAGCTGATTGAGATAATAACAATTCTTTAGGACATGCACGTGTTTAGGATACTGATTGGCTTGTCAACATAACACCCTTCTGGCACAATGTAGCAGTAGGCCCTGAAGGCGAAACTCTACCGATGATTCCTAACAAGGATGAAATCGGTGATTGTGCAGTTGTGCCTGTATTCTGCTGTCGTATCAAATAATATGGCCACCATTTGAAATCTTGGTGGTCTAATGCGCACGGCTTAGCACTACACCACGCGGTATACTGGTGTCACTTTACACGCATCATTACAAGTCATGAAGGGAGAGGACCAATTATGTTGTCACGATATAACATTCTGCGTGTAGGATTTTGATTATTACTCTGGCATGCATATAACTGTCCAATGAGCGTCTCATCATTTACAGAAAGTGTTAGGACTGGTTTAATTTGTAGCTGGGTTTGTTACAATGTGTGGTTTGGTTAGGTATTAGGTGGTTGGGTGAGAGGCTGTGGCAGGTCATTGGTAGCTGGGTGGCAGGACTAAGCATTGATTGTCTGCGTTACTTATTGTGCGATTGAAGGAGTTGAGTAGTAGGCTACCAACTGAGTTGCCTACAAATATCTTTTCACCTTAGTTTCACAACTGAAATGTGAGTTTCAATTAAATGATACCTTATCAAAGCCTTCAGTTCCATTCAACCTGTTTGTGGACGTAGGTGTGCATGTGTGTGTGTGTATTCTAGATTTGAAGCTTTCGTGACTGCAAGGATTCATATTCTTAGGTTTTTTTGGTAAAATCACGTAGGTAAAACATTAAAATTAATAAAAGTAAAATAAAATAAAAATAAAAATCACGACGTTTCGGAGGCACCTGAAGACGGAGGCTTGTGTTGCCTCCGAAACGTCGTGATTTTTATTTTATTTAACTTTTATTCATTTTAATGTTTTACCTACGTGACTTTACCGGAAAAAACCTAAGAATGTGTGTGTGTACTTTGTATTTGCTTGTGGAGAGCGGTAGTGTAGCGGTTAGCGCGCTGCGCTACGAACCTTGCGACCCGGGTTCGATACCCGCTCACGGCCAACACCAGTGACGATTATCTGAACCGGTCCTCGGCCTCCTCTAGGTCGACTCAGCCCCAAATGAGTACCTTGTGCGATGTGTAAACATCGCCACTAGGGAGACAAAGGCGACCGGGCGTGGTGTTGGCCACCCACCCCCTCGCGTGCCGTGCCGGCCTTCATAGGTGCTCGCGAACAACACTTGCCTCGACAGTCTGTTACAGGCTATACGGGGGATCTTTTTTTGTGTACTTGCATGCAGATGAGTA
Organism: Lethenteron reissneri; assembly: GCF_015708825.2. Lineage (NCBI taxonomy): Eukaryota > Metazoa > Chordata > Hyperoartia > Petromyzontiformes > Petromyzontidae > Lethenteron > Lethenteron reissneri. Next base: position 4,810,831 of record NC_083782.1, read on the forward strand.
CATATGTGTATTAACGTTGTTTTATAAGCGACGCACACAATCACAGGCACAGCGCCGGGCAGTTAAAATGCAGCTAATTGTCACAGTGGGCAGCACAGCTGGTGCATCTGCCAGTCCTCTCAGCCAGGCAACCCATGGCACCTGGGTCTGTCCCATGACCTCCTGCCAGCAGCGAGCCTTTGACACTTCACGTTGCCTTAAAGTGTACATAGTCTGGCGCAAGTGCCGTGGTGACGTTGCCAACACTTACGGGCGAATGGCGGTTGTTGTTGTGGCTGTGGGGTGTACTTGTGCATGCGTACAAGCGTATTACCGGCTGATGCTACAGGGAATGCATTATTTAACATTGATTTATGTGTTGTGCAATATGCTAGATTTTTCATGTGACACGGTTGTGTTTGCCATGATTATTCTTTTGTTTCGTTGCTGTTATTTTCTTTGTTGGTTATGCTTTTACCAGGTCACTCCTATAAATGAGCCACCTCGTTCACACCTAGTTAAACAAATGAACTTGACTTGAACTTGCATGTACGTGTTTGCATTTGTTTCTATATATATACACACGTGTGTGTGTGTGTGTGCGCACAAGCGGCGAAATGTAGCGGGGAGCGGTAACGTAGTGGTTAGTGCGCTGCACTACGAACCTGGCGACCCGAGTTCAATTTGCGCTCACGGCCAACACCAGTGACCATTCCTTGGCCCTCCTCTCGGTCAACTCAGCCTCAAACGAGTACCTGGTGCGGTGTGTAAACATCGCTGCTCGGGAGACAAAGACGGCCGGCCGGGTGTGGGCTGCTGGACAACCCATCCCCGCTCGCTATCGGCACTTGCCCCAACGGTCTGTTCAGGCTGTGTGGGGGGTCTTTGTCTTTGCAGGATGATGTGGGCGTCGGGCGCCGTGGCCGCCATGTCCAGCATCACATTCCCCGCCGTGTCGGCGCTCGTGTCACGGAACGCCGACGCTGATCAGCAGGGTAACAATCGCCCCGGCACTCGCTCCGGCAGTCGTCCCAGCGCTGTCAAAGCGGTGTTTGTCACATGGCAATCAACATATTTAGTGCTCGGTTCATCATCATCATGATTCATGGGCCGATAGCCCATTGGTGTCCACCACACATTTCGTCATTTGTTTTCACTTTCCTTTGTCTTGTGCCAATATTCAGTTTTCAGTTTCATTTATTTGGTGTAGCCCTGTGAGCCATTCGGCTCTTGAATCGGGTGCTTGCACACAGCATTGGTGTACGGTGCTTGTTCTGCAATATTTTGCTGATTTTTCTTGGATTTTCTGTTTGCACTTAGTAACTTAAAGATGTTTTCTTGTTTTAGTTTTTTGCTTGTTGCGGTTGCACCCAATTCAAGAGCCGAATGGCTCACAGGGCTATACCAAATAAATTAACTTGAACCGCAACAAACAAAAAACAATAACATGAACAAGAAAACATCTTAAAGTGACTATGTGACTAAGTGCAAACAGAAAATCCAAAAAAAAGCAAAATATTGCAGAAAAAAATCACCGTACACCAACGCTGTGTGCTTTGAAAGAGTATTTGCCATCTGAGCCACTTGACCAACCCTGATGAACCAATGACGTTGGTTGAGTTATCTGGCCGGTGTGCCACGCTTCTCTCTCTGTCTCTCTGCTGGACTCCCTGGCTCCCTCGCTCACCTTGTGCCATACCATCTCCTGTCCCATCCCACCTCTTCCTGTCTCATCCCATCATTTCCCATTCCACCCCATCCCATCTCCTTATCCCATCCCATCTCCTTATCCCATCCCATCTCCTTATCCCATCCCATCCCATCTCCTTATCCCATCCCATCTCCTTATCCCATCCCATCTCCTTATCCCATCCCATCTCCTTATCCCATCCCATCTCCTTATCCCATCCCATCTCCTTATCCCATCCCATCCCATCTCCTTATCCCATCCCATCCCATCTCCTTATCCCATCCCATCTCCTTATCCCATCCCATCTCCTTATCCCATCCCATCTCCTTATCCCATCCCATCTCCTTATCCCATCCCATCTCCTTATCCCATCCCATCCCATCTCCTTATCCCATCCCATCTCCTTATCCCATCCCATCTCCTTATCCCATCCCATCTCCTTATCCCATCCCATCTCCTTATCCCATCCCATCTCCTTATCCCATCCATCTCCTTATCCCATCCCATCCCATCTCCTTATCCCATCCCATCTCCTTATCCCATCCCTCCATCTCCTTATCCCATCCCATCTCCTTATCCCATCCCATCTCCTTATCCCATCCCATCCCATCTCCTTATCCCATCCCATCTCCTTATCCCATCCCATCTCCTTATCCCATCCCATCCCATCTCCTTATCCCATCCCATCTCCTTATCCCATCCCATCTCCTTATCCCATCCCATCCCATCTCCTTATCCCATCCCATCTTCTTATCCCATCCCATCTCCTTATCCCATCCCATCTCCTTATCCCATCCCATCTCCTTATCCCATCCCATCCCATCTCCTTATCCCATCCCATCCCATCTCCTTATCCCATCCCATCTCCTTATCCCATCCCATCTCCTGCTGTCCCATTACTGACATGTTATTGCATTCCATCTCTCTCATCCTGTCCTATACTTCCCATCTCATCCTGTTTCTTCTCATTGCATCTCTTCCCGTTCCATCTTATCCCTGCTGTTTCATCCTATCCCTCCTGTCCCATTGCGTTCGATCCTTCACATCACATTCCATCCCCCCTTCTCCATCTCTTCCCTTCCTTCCTTTTACATCCCCTCTACTTTCTTCCCCCTGTCTCAACCCTGTCTCCCCCCTCTCCCTCCTGCCTCCCCCTGCCTCCCTCCTGTCTCCCTTCTGTCTCCTCCCATCTCTCCCGTGTCTCCCCCATGTCTCCCCCCCTGTCTCCCCCCCTGTCTCACCCATCTTTCCTCTCTCCCGTCTCTCCCCCCCTGTCTCACCCCCTGTCTCACCCTCTGTCTCACCCGTCTTTCCTCTCTCCCTTGTCTCCCCACTGTTTCCCTCCTGTCTCCCTCCTGTCTCCTCTGTGTCACCCCTGTCTCCCTCCTATATCACCAGTGCGTCTCACCCGCCCGTCTCCCCCGTCTCACACGTGTGTCTCACCTGCGTGTCTCCCCCGTGCGCCGGCCCTCTTGTGGCGGCTCCCCAGGCGTGGTGCAGGGCATGGTGACGGGGATCCGGGGGCTGTGCAACGGCCTGGGCCCCGCACTCTACGGCTTCATCTTCTACCTCTTCCACGTGGAGCTGGACGAGCTGCCGGCCATGGGCGACGGCGCTGCCCCCCAGGGCGAGCCTCGCACGCCGCACCGGCCCTCCACGCAGGTGACGGGGAGCGCGGTGACGGTGGTAGTTTGGGGTTATACATTTTTTTTTTCTACCAGGTAAGGCGCACTGAGCTATGTATAGGAAATGATCGCTCAACAAAGTGGCTTATCATTTAGCAATTTATTGCAGCCAAATACGGAATGCACGTTGATTCAAAATGTGGAGGGAAAAACCAGAGGACCTGGAGAAAAATCCACGCGACCACGAGAAGAGAGAGAGAGACGCAAACTCTAAATATACAACAGGCGTCGGGGTTGGGATCGAACCCACGACCTCCTGTACACCGTGCCAGGTAGTTAACATCTCGCCATGGCGGCACCCCAAACATATTTCTGTTGAACTTCTTTCGCTTCGTACATAGCCACCCGTGCTAATCAGAGGCACCGGTGAAGAACAAACTAAACACAAAAAGCAGTTATAAGCAAATTAGTTTCCATTCTAAATTATTTAAAAGTGCACCATTCCAGTGGCTTCCTAAGATCGGAAGGAAGAGCATTCCAGACGGCCGCAGAAGTACATCTGAAAGCACCCCGATGCGGTGACCATCCTTGTTCGATGGCCACCTCAGAGCCGCTGCGAGGATGACCGGAGTTCACGTGATGGTTTATGCTCTTATAAGAGATCGGCAAGGGTGAGAATGCCATGTATGATTTCAACCCTGGATTACAATACTATTACAACACTATTACTTTACCCACTGCTGCCCTTACTCCTTCCCCCCCCCACTCCCCACTGTGATCAGAATCGGACGGCGAGGGTTAAACTACCAGGGGTGGTGAGGGCTAAATAATATCTAGTATTCTGACCCTGTAGTCCAGTACTGGCCAACTGCCATCTCCTGAGCCGCAAGAATAATGAACGTCTCCCGTGCTGTGTCGATAACTGTCAATATACACACACTTGGCAATTTGCAGAACTCACGGGTAGTTTTTTTGGCTCTTGGTTCTTGATACAATCCTATCGACACCTGCTGTATATGATACTTTTAACCTTGAATGGTACCCCTGACCTGTGACCCCCACCCCCGCTGCAGACTCTTCTGCCGAGAGAGTGCCGTTGCTCCACCGCACTTGAGAAACCCCGGTTTCACCACGGGGCGGCTGCCTGCGTTTGAACTCAGGATCTGGGCGGCGCCGGCTGGTGGCTCCGAGCTGCCGGTCACCTCGTCGTCGTTGACTCTTGACACCCCCACCCCGCTCCCCCTCGCAGCAGACCATCATCCCGGGGCCACCGTTCCTGTTCGGCGCCTTCCTGGTGCTGCTGGCGCTGCTCGTGGCGCTGTTCATCCCCGAGCACACGGGCCTGGCGCCCGCGTACAGGAGGCACGCGGGAGGTCACGCGGGGGGTCACGCGGGGGGTCACGCTGGAGGCCACGCGCACTCGCCGCCCGTGACGGAGGGCGAGGAGCCGCTGCTGCAGGACAGCCCCGTGTGAGCCGAGAGGGGGAGATGCGCGCGTGCGCACGCGTCCACACGTACGTACAAAGACAAAGATTCCCCCCCCATGTGGCTTGAACAGACTGTTGGGGCGAGTGCTGTTAGCGAGTAGCATCTATGAAAGACGGAATGCAGCGCGCGAGGGGGTGTGTGGCCAACGCCACGCCCCGGCCAACGCCACGCCCCGGCCGCCTTTGTCTCCCCAGTGGCGATGTTTACACACCACACTAGGTACTCATTTGAGGCCGAGTCTACCTAGGGGAGACCCAGGGCCGGTTCAGATAATCGTCACTGGCATTGGCCGTGATCGGGAATCGAACTCGGGTCGCCGGGTTTTTTAGTGCAGCGTAGCACTAACCACTACACTACTCGTACGCACGTACACGTACGTGTGCAGCCCGTTTGTAAATCCACTGCTGGGTGAGGGCTTCCCCCTTCTTTCCTGCAAAGTCTCTTGAGATGCGAGTACATGTGACGCTGTATGGGTTGAAGCAAGGCCCTAATTATAATATATATTGGGGGACACACATCCCCCCCCAATATTCAAATATGCTCAAAATGTCCCCCCCAATATATTGCTATAAAAAAATATAAAAACAACAATTTGCTAAACCTTGGCCACAATATCTGGACTTGTCCTCATATAAATCAATGCATAGATTTATCTTTATATGATTGTGGTTATGGTTGTACTTTATGAATCCCTAATCTCTGCCATTACATACAATGAAACAAGAAAAGGTAAAAAAGAAACAACAGCAATGTAATACAATGCACTCTTAGACGTTATTGTAAAAAATGAATAAAAAGTCCATCCTATGCGTTATGGAACTTTTTAAATATTTTAGGCAGGAAATGAGTGTTCAAATTTAAATCTTTTTCTGGGTTGGGACCCCCAGACACCCTGGAAGATTTGGTCCCCCCCAATGTTGACTCCATGGCTACGGCCTTGGATTCAAGGTTGTTGTTTCGAGACGCGATTGCTTTATAGTCACCGTAAAACATGAGCAGTTGGTCATCGTGTGACCTCTTATCTATTGCAGCTGTGACAACAGTGCTGTTTGTTGCAGGCTGCTTGACACAGTCAGAATCTGAATATTTATACCAGAGGAATCCGATGAGCTATAAATCTATTCTTCACAGATGCCCAGTAGGGGCACGGGGTCACAATGTTACAACAACAAACTATACACTTTGGACCTTTGGGCCTGTGCTCAGAAACTGCGTTTAAAATAATCCAACACACGTTCTCTCGTGTGCTCAAGGGTAGAACGCCACCCACCGAACCGTCATCCAAATTGCGTCGTCTATTTTTTCGAGCGGACAGAGGGCAGCACAAGATCCTGGTTAACACGGGGACTAGGAAGCGACCTCTAATTTAAACATCCATGTTTGTATTCGTGTCACGGAGGCGACGGCAGAAAATCTAGCAGAAATCTCCAGAAAATATGCATATTCAAGCCTCGGGGAAGCTCTCGAATGCTCTTTAAATGTACACAAGCCAAATCATCTGTCAATAAATTAATATGGTGAGGTACTTAAATCAACAACCGTATTAAATAAGCACAAATAAAAAAGCCTGCATTATCATGGGTAGGGAACGTCTCATCTATAATGCCGTTGAACGCTTCAGTGGATTATCAAACCCGCGGGGGGGAAGGGCCGAACAATAATTTAATCGACCTGAATTTGTGCCTTCTTTCAGGAGAGGCGTCACTGTGCCGACACGTCCCGCCGTGCCCCAGCCGGCAGGTGTCTTATAAACAAAAACAAAGACAACGGGCGAACAAAATAACAACAAAAATCTACTCGTGTTTTTTTTTGTGTGTTTGGGGAAGAAGGAAAAAAACAAAACAACAAAAAAAGAGAAGAAAAAAAAACTTGACGTGAGGAGGAGGCTGCCGTACGTCGTCGTCGTCGTTGTCGTCGTGAGCGTCACCGAATTGAACTGCGGAGAAATCGCCGTCTTGTTCGTGGCGCGGTGGAAATTCATCGATGGGAGGCGGGGTGGGGAGACGTCCCAGGAGATGGAACGACGGGTCGGCGATCCCGCCCACCCGCCCGCCGAGGGTCCCGTGTTTCATTGGGGGCGCCAAGCAATGAAGGCCGACAACGCGTTTTGAGAGGGTAAAAAAAAAGAAAAAGGCAGCTGTGTTGTTTTATAAGCTGTACATTTGTACGAAGTGTAAATGTTTGCTTGTGTGTGTGTGTGTGTGCGTTATCGCTGTCCGGTCTCCTGAGCCGCCCCACCTCTCGGTTGCGAAGAAGTCTGTGGGACGTTTGTTGTTTTAGTTCTCACTGTCACGTGAGTTTTATCGTCAGACTTAACCGGCTCGGGGGACGTTACAGAATTAGCCCCCCTGCTCCCACTGCTGCTGGGTAACAAAGGTAGTTTCACTGTACACCTGACTTTCGGTTTAAAATCTCCTGATGTGTTATTATTGTTGTTGTTGGCGTCTGGTCATGGCAGGCGGTCCGCACCCCCGATTAGAAAGAAGTTCAACATACGCCCACAGTTAAAGTTTGGTGCTCAGAGCTGGCGTAAGCTGAACCGAGCCAAAACCAAATTCAACGTTGGGAGTTTCTTTTAAGCGCAGCGATTGCTGCACAGAATCAAGGGAATTAATTCGCTCGCAGCTCGCTCACCGAGTGGCCCGGTTTCACTGTGACTGGAAACCCGGATTCGAACCTAGGCTCTCATTTGTCGTTGGCTTCGTGCTCTGACGTGGCCATTGAGACCCTCTTGAGCCACGTGGCAAGCCACCTCTGCTTCACCTGCATACCTACCTCAAAGCCCCCGGACATGCATTTTTTTTGTCCTCTATAAACTCCACCACCTGCAGCAAAGGATTATCACCCTCGAGCAAAATAAGTGAAAGACCGGTATGTTTGTTTGCTTAATAAGGTTGCTGTTGTCACACTGCGACCTTTATTTTATTACCCCTCGAGCAAAATGGGTGGTTCGAGTTGCATTCAAGTTGGGAATGGTAGCGTCTCTCTAGGGGGTCTTGGGGTGGGGGGACATGTGCCCCCCCTAATTTACAGCGATGCCCCCCCCCCGTGTCCACTTTGAGAGGTTGATCCTCTGGGTGGCTGAGCAGTCGCTCAAGCATTCATTACGGCCGATGCCTACGATGACACTGCACGACCGCATCGCTTCTTTCCTGCTGCCAGATCTCAGTCGACACTCCGTACCTTGGGGGGGGTACGGGCTGCTCCAATATTAGTCGCTTGCTCTCCCCCTCCCCCCCCCCCCCGCTTTCTCCGATTGTGTCCCAATGTTTGGTTAAGCGTCTCGCAACACAGGTGCACGATCACAGATGGGCTTCAGATTTTAAACGTCGTGGAGTTTTAAGGTCAGTTTAGGACCGTCATGTGGATTTTCGGATCGTTCGCCGTTGCGCACGAGTTTCACAACATCTCCGTGCCGACAGTCGTGACGGCGCCCAATGCCACGCGACGTCGCATTCAGCGGGAGTTGTACGGGATGCAAGGTCGTTACCCATGGCGGCACGATTCCGATCAGTCCGAAACTAAACAAAAGATTTGCGCCGTCTCGAAAGTCGGATCGATGATTCCAACTTTCGTTTTTGTGGGTCTTGCAGTGCTGGGACTGCATGCAGCTCGCGAGAGAAAAGAAGGCACAGAGCAATGATGAAGATCCAGCTTCTGTTTCTTCATTTTAGGGTTGGACACCTCGTTTGGCCATGAGTTGATAAAGCCACGATGTTGCTGATGAGACTCGGTAAAGTAGAAACCTTGTTGAAGTTGCCTTGCGTTCTAAAGGAATGCTTCCTTAGAACGCTGATCAGATATGGGTGATGGGATAAATATGAAATTTAAACAACAACAAAAAACAACTCTTTACGTTGCTCTGTAGGTGTTTGCGCTTGTGCTGTATTCACCCCGTGATGTGTTTTCGGGGTTGTGCTGCTCGGCATGATGTCCAACTTTTCACTGGGAGCGTCCCAGGAATGTAATTGAAGAAGTAGCTGTCTCAGCACTCGGGAGTGAAACGTCGGACGTCACACCGAACGACGCACAATACAAATCCGAAAACATGTCCGAGAGCCACGCTCCTTGCATTCATATCACTATAATCACTTGAGGATCACCAACAGAGGGATTTTAATTAGTTTTTTTGTCTAAACGGTGCAGGCAAGCAAGGGGTGTGAGCTTCCGCAAACTTTTCGGCAGAGTATTTGGATTCCGAACAGGCTTGGCTGCCGTCTTGTGAGCACTCCGAGCCTCTACAAAGCTCGGAATTGTAAACAAATAAGATTATTTATTTATACTGGAGGAATCTGATGAGCTATAAAGCTCTTTTTCGCACATGTTGGGGGCGGGTAAGAACGTTACAACGACAAACAATACAAAAACATAGTAGTAGTGCAAAGTACAATAAAGGTAAACAAATCATCCAAGCACATACAAGTAAACCATCCCCCCATCCTACCAGGCAAAGCCCACTGAGGTATTTCATAAGCGACCTGGCCACAAATGATAGCTCAACAAAATGGCTTCTGATGTGGACATTTATAGCAGCAAAATAATCTTAAGTAGTCTATGTGATGTTAATTCTAAATGTGGAAGGAAAAACCGGAGAACCCAGAATCCACGCGACTATGTGCAGAGAGAGAGAGAGAGAAGACGCAAACTCCATATATACAACAGGCTTCAGGGTCGGGATCAAACCCACATCCAGCTGCATACCCGGCGAGGTAGTTAACATCTCTGCCACCGCGGCGCCCCAAGTGGTGTACATTCACGACTTAGCTGGACCACGCAAACTCCAAATATAAATGTTGTTCCCTTCAGTGTGGACCCACGCGGTGAAGCGGGGCAGCGCTCATTTCTGCCGAGGTTATTTTTTTTTACGAGACCCCAATATCAATATATTGGGCACTATCGGTTTATGACTTCTGCAACTAGACTGTGCTGCCTTTGTGGTGATAATTATTTTTACAACGTGGGACCGGTTTGCTGACTGGAGTCGGCAGTCCTGCGCCAGTGACGTAAATTTCACATTCCTATGATGGGGGCCAAGTTCAAAGGGAGGTGGCACAAGCGCTCTTGGCTTCTCGCAAAGTGGTCCTAATCGTATTGGCCCCAGAGGGATGATGATGATGATGACAATTACGATTATACTGTGTGAGTCGACCAACAAACTGGGATTTGAACTCTTGTGGTTGCAGTTGTGAGTCGAGTGCTTTCACAACTTCACCCGTATGCCTGCAGTCAAATATATTATGGGGGGGGGGATTAATACATCATGAATTTGGCAAGCATGTGACATGGTGAACCGTAAAGCAGTCAGACCTGTTTCAAATATGCGCCCCGACTCGTTTAGCCTCCCGTCATCGTACCCCAACCCCCCCACATGTTTGATTCAGTTAATACAGTTGGTTGTTGGTGCTACAAAAGGCAAGGCAGAAAGAAATTATATATATTGGATGTTAGGTTGTTTTCAATAGCGGAGCCAATATTTTCAGGTAGAGGGGGCAACCCCTCCAGCAATGAGAAATGATAGAGGAGTTGTTAGTAAGTAAGGACTTGTTAGTAAGTAAGGAGTTGTTATTAAGTAAGGAATTTTCCCTTGTTTTTTATTCGACGCGTGTGCGGCGATGGCGCAGCCATCGATGGAGGGTCGAATTCGAACCGCGTTGTGTGATCGGCATCGCGCTCGCTGAAGGTGAATGCCTTCAGGGAAGTCGTGGACTGTATTCGCAACTGCGCAAAATTCTGAGTCACTTATCACTGCTTTGCCGTTACTTATTGCCAATTCTGGACGCAGACTATTGTCTTATCATCTCATAGAGTCCCTGGCACGTAATAATATGCTACACAGTGGCAGTGGGGGTCGCAAAATGCCAATTTATTCCTAATAAACCCCAATGATCCGATCGAAATTCGGGATTTCGATCGGATCATTGGGGGGGCACGTGCCACCCCACCTCACTGGCTCTGCCAGTGTTGAGAACGAAATTCGATATTGATGTGTCAGCCCACGCCTTTTATCGTTCGCACCAACCCCACCCACTAAAGATGTTTGACGAATATTTTTGTTGTCGTTTAATGGACCCCCATCAGTCCGGATCGTAACATCTCCACGGGGAGGGGGGAGAAAAAACCTGCAGCTGTTTGTCTCTCAGAGCGAACCGTGAGATGCTTTCTGCCAATAAGAACGGGGGGGGTGCCCTGTGATGTGCACAAGCGCGTGGTGCGCGCATAAGCCGGGTTCGCTTTTACGCGTGGCGCGCGAATCTGTGAGCGTTGTAGAATGCGGTGCGGGTTTCCCTTCGTGCGGTAGTAGATGCGTTCCAAACAAAGAGGGAGAGGGGGGCGCACAAAGCTTGAGTCGCATAAAACGAACCCAGTCGCCCAACCCACAATGCACCACACGCATGTAAAGCGCACAGTACACACACGGTGTTGTGCCACGTCCAACCGCATAGCCGCATTTCGAGTGAATCAAACGGCATGTCGATTATTTGGGCTGGAAATAGGTTAGCAGAATTTTAGCAAAATCGTACAAACCAAACCCGCACAAAGCAAGGGAAACCTGTATTTTAATGGGCGTCTACCCAACTCGCAGGTTTTGGCTGGCCACCGGTGAATGCCATATATTTAATCGCACTTAGCAGGATTGCATTTGATGAGAGAATTACACGGGGCAGCTTGCAAAACTGGTTTGAGCCACTCCGGAGTGAGAAATCCTAGCCACACCAATGCATTTTGGTGCAGATATCATCACAGTATGCACAGGGGGCCGGAGCAATGGATGTTATTTTGGGAAGTCGGCATCACGTGATTGTAAAGTGGTTATTTCCGCGAAGAAATGAAATTGCGTCGGGTGCTACTTAATCATGTTTGATAAATCGTTTTTTTCTGTTGCCATTAGAATGTTGATTGGGTCTCGAGACTGGTCTCTGACAGAGTATCCAAAATATAGACCTTACTGGTGTCTAGTGGGGTTTCTAGATTAAACACTGGTCTCTGATGGGTTTTCTAGATAATAGTCGGAGTATCTGTACAAAACAAAACTGACACTGATCTTGAATGGGTTCTCTGGGCTTTAGACTGGTCAATGGTTGGATTTGTAGACAACAGACCGACAGACTGGTTTCAGATGGAGTACCCAGACAAGAGATGGGGCTGGCTTATGTTCTGGATAATAGACTGACAGTTAAAGTGGAATGAAATGGTCCATAGGACCGATCTCCAAGTTGTCCTTCGGCGTGATATAGAATATATTTGTTTTCATATCTCTGCATGTGTGTGTGTGTGTATATGTGGGGAGCGGTAGTGTAGCGGTTAGCGCTACGCTGCGCTACGAACCCGGGCCACCCGGATTCGATTCCCACTCGCGGCCAACACCGGTGATTATTTGAACTGGTCCTGGGCCTCCCCTAGGTCGACTCGGCCTCAAATGAGTACCTGGTGCAGTGTGTAAAACATCGCCACTAGAGAGACAAAGGCGGCCGGGCGTGGTGTTGGCCATCCACCCCCTCGTATACCGTACCGGCCTTCATAGGTGCTCGCTAACAGCACTTGCCCCAACAGTCTGGTATGGCTATACGGGCTTTTTTGTTGTTTTTTTATATGTAGGGTGAGTGCTTTTGCGCACATGCGCACGTTTTGCCTCTGAGCGTGTCCCTTCCACTTCATTTCACAACATCAGTTGGGAGTTTTTGTTCTCCCGGGACTGGTGGTTATATACTTGTGGGGAGGAGGAGGAGGAGGTTGTTTTTTTCCTTTTGCACAACGTTGCAGTGTTTACACGCGTGCGTACGGGCGTTACATTCCGTGTTTGGAAGGCCTCCGCGTGGACGATCGCTCTGTTCGACGTTTCGTTGCATTCCATGACACTGGACCACAGTTTCGAATTCCTTTTAAACCGATGCCCAATTGCGCAGGTGTTTGGCTCAAGCTCCCTCAATCTTGGCCAGTCTTGGACTTTCATCTCCACTTCACTCTTGAGGAGGGGGAGGGAGGGGGCTCCCCCGGTGGCTCCATCCTTCTATCAATCGCCAAGCAGCATTTTACTGTTTGTGCCTCATGGCATCTTTACCAACATCCTTCCTTCAAGAACTGTCTTCATCCACCTCCCGCCTCTTGGGAATGTGCTCGATCCACACGTTTTGCCTTTTCTGAATTGCTCCGATTAGTCTTTTTATCTTCTTGAACGCTCCTCATGAACCTTGCTCTTAATTATTATCACAGTCGATGGCGCTTTGTTTTGGTTAATGTCATGCACCTAATTATATTTTAAAATTACGTTTTATTCCGGTGGGGGGGTTCTGTTTTTGTCCTGGGAAGCGAACACACGTCACACGCGCAATATAAAGTGTATATTGTTAGGATTCACAATAGACAGCAAAAGGTTGGCATCAAGGTCAGGGTAGATATGAAGAAGAAGAAAATGCGTACGTGCAAATACCAACTCCTGTACCAGTCACCATTTAAAACAGAATGTTCCGTGTCAATGGCATTCGTTGGATTATTGGATGTACGGAGGCACTTTTTCTTACACCAAAACAATTGTTTTCGGACAATTTATTTTGGCAGTATGATAAATATGAGACGAGAATGGCTTACGTGAACACAAATAAAATCATCACCACATTCGCCGCGCAAACTAATAACGGCAAACGTTATACGGTAATTGGCTTCAGGGGGGAAGTCTTCACCCGGCAGTCAATTGATCATGGCTGATGATGAATAGGGTAGTTTTTTTCCCCCAAGTGAGAACTCAAGGGACCAGCATGCGTCTTTTTTGCAAGAGTAACCTTGGGGCATCACTTTGCCAGTCAGCGGCAATGATCGCTACGCCGTACAATCCCAATGGAAGCCCCACTCTTGTCGATGACGTTAGCGCGGAGCATTAAGATTATTCCGCGCACAGTCATAATCGGGGCTGCCGCTCGATTCGAACCGCGGGCTTCTGCCACAAGCGGCGAACGAGCTGCCGCTGGGCGAGGGATGAGGTGTTGATGATGAATACCGTGAATTTAAACACAGAACAAAAAACGAATTGCTTGTCTGTCACTGTCAACGCAGTCCCTTTTCGCGCTTGTATGGAGTTGACCTTGAAATCCATTTACGAGAAATGGTAATCTCGTGTCGCCGGTTATCCTGGGAGGAAAAGAAAACGAGTGTACTGTACACGTGCGTTTCGATGACGTAAGTTGTGCAAATTGTAAACAAGTCGATCGGCAGGTTGAGTGCGTTGGGGTAAAGTGTGGGAACTCGCAGCTCTTCCAAGACGTCTGGCCCTGCGTGGAGAAAGTCTGATGCGGTGGGGCGCTCTGTCGAGCTCCTAGTGGAGGCCCCATCCGCCAGCAGTGGCGTGAGCAAGCGATTGCAGGGCTGCGCCTTGACCATATTTTACCACCTTTTCACACGTGGACGGGAATCGTACACTTTTTAACCAGGCAGGTGCCCATCTGCTGTTTCACGATCTCTATTGAAAGAGAGACCATCCAGCCTAGGCAGTTGTTCACTTACAACATTCATCCAACTGAAACGCCTGTCGTTAAAACTTTCGGGATGTGGGGTTGTAGAATGGTGGGGGAATGCACACTCGCGTCTCCATCACCGTCGGTAACATTTTATTACCTACGTGGATGCGCGATCTGGAAATGTCAACAAGTTGTGAATCCGCGGCCGCTGATTGCGTGAAAGCAAAACACCTAAAGTGAAATTTTTTTTAGATAAACCACGAGAATCTCACCCGAGTTGGTTATTGCGGCTTGCTGTGCGGCGGTCTGCTACATGTCAGTGACGAGTGACTGCTGATGTTACTGACAACGATTAGTCCCGTGCCACTGTTGACAGGAAACGCTCTTTTAAGATTATAGGTCACCTGTAAATTACTTGATGTCGTGCGAGTAGGAAAGAGGACGCGTTTCGTCTCGCCTCGGGATTGTACAGGAAACAATATTACGGTACCACTGTGTATAGTGTAAAAGTAATTTATCAAAAACAGATTATTGAAAAAAAATTGCTGTATTTGTGTGTGGCTAATAAAGGCGAACCCTGTATATTTTGTGAAACGTTAATTGGTTTGATTGTCTTTTCACCACCTTTATAAAGAGGCGGATAATCCCTGTGTGCGGTAAAGATTTACCATTTTGTAGTCCACACTTTCATCAACTCTGTATTGACGTGAACCTTATGCTCGTAATCGCATCTTCAGCTCAGTAAATGTTGGACTTTTGTTTGTTCCTAAAATTCGTCTACATTTAGGAGCAGGCAAGGACCTTCGGATGCCATGTTCCCGGCCTCTAACTATTCCAAGTCACATCAAGAGTAAGACATTTTTTTAATTACATGTAAATACTCTTTTGATTCATTTAGCCTATTTTTGAGCTGCAGTTCAATGAGAAATGTTCCTTTTCAGGAGTTATATGTACTGTATTCTGACGCGCCCTACGATGCTGTGTGTGTATATCGCATTATAAAAGCAAATGTAGTTGTATTTATCTTTTGGACTTGTTGAAAGTAACACCACACTTTTCTTTTTTCCTGACGCAGCATCCTGATCCTTTCCCTCCCTGTTTTGAAGAAAGGACGATGATCAGAATATTGATTCATAAAGGTGGAATCCGATGAGCTGTAAAGCTCTTTCACAGATTTCCAGTTTACAGATCATCAACGGTCGCCCCACGTCAAATTTTACATTCAACATTTCATGGAAATAAAATTGAATTCCTTCAAGATGAACTGTAAACGTTGTCAAAGTCAGGGCGTGTCGACTCAAGCGAGAGTTGGTGTAGCACTCAACTCCTTTTGCAGCACCTGAGCCAGTGTTTGCATTCCACATTCCCATGGCCGGGGTCAGTACAGTATTGGTTTATACCATTGTCGCAGAGGGAGGACCTTGCTGAGAATGATAGCAAACCCCCATCCAAAGGTGAAACCTTAACGTCACCAAATTAACAGAGTGCTAATCAGGTGGGAGTAGTGTCATTTATTTTTTCACAAAACACTACTGCATTTTTAAATCCCTTATATTAAGTTCGCTTGCTTGCTTGCTTGCGCGTTTACGACCGTGCAAATCTTTCGGTCGTTTTTTAACCCACTTCCCGTGATCCAATCGAGCTGACATTTTGCACACAGACTCGTTGTGAGTGACAATTTATTTTCGTGAAAATTTTTTTCCAAAATGTTACACTTTTTAGGAAAAAATAAATTATATTGAATTACCAATTGCTTAATGGTGGCAGGCAATCATCTGACCCATAGGTGGCAGCCATCTCAAGCCAGAGGACGAGATGACTCTAGCCGCCACGCATATAAAGGATGTATAGTGCAAAACTTTGTTTTTACAGGTTAATTTTTTTATGTCTCCTATACTGTTATCCCTGCGACTCCAACTTGTGTAGTATCATACCTGTCAACCCCTTATCAGCGCCTACCTTATTACGGACTAATTCAGACCTTATTGGCCACCCCTTGCCCCTTATAAATATCAACGTTCATCCTTCAAAGTCCCATCATGAGGGAGAAACACAAACAGACAAAAAAAGGGTGGCCCTATTGAACCGGCTGTACACCATGTGGACCTGAAAACTCAATTTCCCTGTACAAGAATACAGGTTCACCGTATGGGTTGACACGGTATGTATTATCTTCATCGGTATCAGCAGCATGTAATGATATAGCCACTGCTGAATATATGTACATACATTAACCACGCTCATGATACAGGTTTTTTGGGTTAGATCGCATACATACATAAATGTATCGGTTTTCCCTTTTTTTCTGGCAACAAACCAGGTGTTTAGATGTTAAAACACCAAACTGAAACCTTTTTCAAGGAATCATGTCTGCAATAACCACGGATACTTGTGAAAATACCAACAAAAACATACTCTTGACAGTATGTGCATTGTTATTGAAACTGATTGGTCCACACCAGAGACAGCTTTCTTTAGAGCAGCGGTCGGGAACCTATGGCTCGCGAGCCATATATGGCTCTTCCAGTGACGGCATATGGCTCCCACACAATTTTGAGTTGAAAAAATAATAAAAAAAGAAAAAATAATAAATCAGTTTGGAACTGATTTTAATAATGCTGTGTCATTTTAAAGTAAACAGAAATTAGTTTTGAAGATAAATTTCACGGGTCACGCCTGCATGAAGCTCAACCTCACCACGTATGAACCAGACTACAAGGCCATCAGCAAAACCATGCAGCACCAGAAGTCGCATTAAAAGTAAGACATTTAATTTATTATACGTTAAAAATACTATATGGCTCTCAATGAAATATATTTATAAATATTTGGCTTTTATGGCTCTCCCAGTCAAAAGGTTCCCGACCCCTGCTTTCGAGCCTCGTCTCAAACAGTGTTAGACCAGAGGACGCCAAAAGGCGAACAGCACAAAGACAATGCCACTATCAGGGCATTGATAGCTCGGGGTGAGCAGCTACATCATGGGACCTCCTTTGCCAGAACCAAAATATAAGAATAGGTTTTCCCCTATTTTTTTCTGGCAACAAAACAGCTGTGTTAAGATGTTAAAACACCAATCTGAAACCTTTTACAAGGAATCATGTCTGCAATAGCCACGGATAATTGTGTCAGAGCACGTTTTTTGTTTGTATTTTCACCACAAGTGTCTGGTTAATGCAGACGTGATTCCTTGCAAAAGGTTTCAGTTTGGTGTTTTAACATCTTAACACAGCTGTTTTGTTGCCAGAAAAAAGGGGAAAATCTATTCTTACATTTTGACACTGGCAAAGGAGGTTCCATGATACATAAATGTATCGTTAAACATGCCAATTCGTTACTACTACAGCACACAATTGTGTTGGACAGCAAAGCCATAACATGTACAATCGTACTGTTTGGTTCTTTCGGTAAAGTCACGTAGGTATAAAATAAAATAAATCACGACGTTTCGATCGCAACACAAGCAGTCACGAAAGCTTCAAATCAAGATTGTACAATCGTGCAAAATAATTTAGCAACGTTGGACAGCTACACCAAGATTGCATGGAGAAAGTAAGTGCACACCAGAAGGGGAGTCGCGACAAGGGAATACTTTCACCAAAGCAGGTGAAGCAATTTCATTTCCTTGTACAAATTCACGTTACAAAGTTATCAAGACTTAATATTAAAGTTTAACACGCAGGGCTTCATATTTAACGTTGAGAGGTTTCAACTTGTCAAGAAACAATTCGTGAACGGAAAATCGAGCAACAGAATCGCCGAATCGATCGATGTACGAATCTTAACGCGAAAATCGATGAGATTCGCTTTGTAACAGGAATCGATAACCATCGAATCGATTCCCCGCCCCCGAAGTTTTTAAAGGGGCCACGTCTCGCACTACCAACAGCTTCGCGTTCTCCGCAAACAGCGTCGATCTTGTTTTTTGTCCGTGTACGCGACTTGACGCCCTTAGAAACCTACCCTTTCCGCATAATACCAAACATGCCCGCCTTCTCAAGACTCGGAGCGATGGCTTCGTAGCGAAATCAACGAAAGCAAATAAAAAAAACAACACCGGGACCGCGCGAGAGATCGCCTCAGCCGGAGGCCTAACTCAGGCTTCCCGCGGGGTTTCCTAGGCGAGGCTGCCGTCGACATGACGACTCCGAGCATCGAGCGGCACTGGGTGTCGCGGCTGCTCGCTGCCGTGTTCTACGGCCTCTGCTCGTTCCTCATCGTCATCGTGAACAAGCAAGTGCTCACGAGCTACGGGTAAAACTCGCCACGTTTCGATCGCTGCAATGAATGGGGTGGTGGTGGTGGTGGCGGCTGCTCCCAAGTGTTGAAACGGCGGTATTTACCGTCGAGCTCTGATTGGCTGAGAGCGCGTGACGCCACGATTGGCGCCAAATTCAAATTTAACATCGCAGCAGGTGCAGCAGCTGATACTGCTGCAGATGATAATGCTGGTGATGCTGCTGCTGCAGCTGCTAATGCTGGTGATGCTGCTGCAGATGCTGCTGCTGCAGAAGCTGCTGCTACAGATGCTGGTGCAGATGCTGCAGATGCTGCTGCTGCAGATGCTGCTGATGCTGCTGCTGATGCAGATGCTGCTGCAGATGCTGCTGCAGATGCTGCAGCAGTTCTGCTGCAGATGCTTCTGCTGTTGCTGCAGATGCTGCTGCTGCAGATGCTGTTGCTGCAGATGCTGCTGCTGCTACAAATACTGCTGCAGATGCTGCTGCTACAGCTGCTGCTACAGCTGCTGATGCTACAGATGCTGCTGCAGACGCTGCTGCTGCTACAGCTGCTGCTACAGCTGCTGATGCTACAGATGCTGCTGCAGACGCTGCTGCTGCTACAGCTGCTGATGCTGCAGATGTTGATGCAGATGTTGATGCTGCTGCAGATGCTGCAGATGCTGTAGATGCTGCAGATGTTGATGCTGCTGATGTAGATGCTGCTGCTGCAACAAGCACACAGCTAACCCTTTCCCGTTTTCGAGATGTCTGCAAGTCGCAGGCGTGGGGTGCCTCCTGCACCGCTCTATCTCGGAACGCGCAATCAGTTCGGCGTTCATTTTATTTGGGGAGCCTTCAGCACTGTCGTGGGGGGTGCCATGGTGGTGGGCTGTCAACTACCTCGCCTGGTATACAGGAGATCGTGGGTTCGATCCGAAACTTGACGCCTGTATATTTGGAGTGTAGCGGTTAGCGCGGTGCGCTCACGGCCAACACAAGTGACGATTATCTGAACAGGTCCTGGGCCTCATCTAGGTCGACTCAGCCTCAAATGAGTACTTGGTGCGGTGTGTAAACATCGCCACCTGGGAGACAAAGGCGGTCGGGCGTGGTGCTGGCCACCCACCCCCTCGTGTACCGTTCCGGCCTTCACAGGTGCTCGCTAACAGCACTTGCCCCTACAGTCTGTAAAGGCTATACGGGGGATCTTTGTCTTTGTGGTCACGTATATTTTTCTCCGGGAATCCCGGTTTTTCCCTCCACGTTTAGAGTATTTGGCTGCTATAATTTTCCGCGTGATAAGCGACTAAGTTGAGCTATCATTTGTGGCCAGGTCGCTTCTGAAAAAGAGCTATATAGCTCAGTGGGCCTTACCTAGTAAAATATAAATTGCTTATTCATAATCAACGTTTTTGGGTTTAGATCGCGTTATTTATAAATGTGTCGTAACCCTCCACCACCCGACACGGCCAATCAGTAAAAAAGTGTCACGTTGACAAAAGACAAATAGTTCACTGCTTTAGCCCACCGGTGTGTTGAAGCCACAACATTTACAATTTGAGTACACACCGGTGGGCTAAAGCAGTGAACTATTTGTCTTTTGTCAACGTGACACTTTTTTACTGATTGGCCGTGTCGGGTGGTGGAGGGTTACGACACATTTATAAATAACGCGATCTAAACCCAAAAACGTTGATTATGAATAACATTGGTCGCGAAAGCCTACGTGTTAAACTGATAAATTGCTTAGTTTTTATATACATTGTACTCATTGCAGAGAACTGTAGCGACACGACCACACTCCACGATAGCTGGCGCCAAACTGTGTCACACCCCCTCCCAGCATGGCTTTGTGGGAGCCTTATTTTAGCTTTTAATCCCGATTCTTAATCTCAAGAGTCTGTGGGATGAATCGTAAGAAAAAACTGGGAAAGGGTGAACACAAATCGCAACACGTACGTCAGTAATCCAGTGTCCTTGAAAGGAATTTTTTTTAAGACGACGTTTCGGGCAGCAGTTCTCTTTATAGGTCAATAGGTTGACCTGACATTGAGTGGAGTATGAGTAAACAAAATTATATTAAAATTTTTGATTGAAAACTCATTTTTTAGAACTGCTTTTTATGTTTAGTTTGTTGTTCTTCACCCCACACCTCCAATTAGCAGGTTGTCTATGTACGGTGCAAAAGAAGTTCAACATACGCGCAAAACTGCACTTTACACCATGGGATTCGAACAGAATTTTTTTTTTTTCACAGAAGACGGAGGGTGTTGGGAGTAGAGTAGGGTGAGATTTTATTGTATTTAACGAGTGCTTTACATATTACTTTTACACAGGGCACCAGATACACAAGAGAAATAATGAAATTATTACATATCTGTCTCAGTGTTATACGTGAGGTGGATGTCGGCCCACGTAGCCACAGAGCCATGTGGCAGCCTCCTCCTCCAACACGTGCAGGGTAACCGGTCGGCCCAGCACACCCTGACGGGCTTCCCAGCCGGAGACGACGGTGCACCATTGGTCTCCTGCTCCCTGCCATCACACAGCGAGGCTGTCGCGCAGCCGTACGATGCCCCATCCATGTTCGGAAGGGGCACACAACACCCTGCCCTGGTCACACCGGGAGCCGTTCAACTGAACCCCACTGGTGGCCTTGGGAGGTCGAAGCCAGTAGGTTGAGTGAGATGCGTGAGCATTACTTAGGCTGCCTGCTTGTACTGTCGTCGCTGTGCGGTGTGGTCTGAGGTCACTGTTCTCTTTTTGTTGTTGTTAGGTTTCCCTCTTCGCTGTTCCTGGGCGTCGGGCAGGTGATTTACGCTCGCAAAAAACATCCCAGAGACTCTTGAGGTTCAGACATTCAGTTTTTTTATTTTCCCAGGTAAGGCCCACTGAGCTATATGGCTCTTTTTCAGAAGCAACTTGGCCACAAATGATTGCTCTGCAAAGTGGCTTATCACGTGGAAATGTATAGCAGCCATACACTCGAAACGCACGTTTCTAAATGTGGAGGAAAAAACGGCAGGACCCGGAGAAAAATACACACAATCACAGGGAGAGACGTGCAAACCCCAAATATACAGCAGGCGTCAGCCTCGGGGTCAAACCCACGACCTCCTGTATACCACGTGAGATAGTTAATATGTCACCACCGTGTCGCCCGAATGGGACATCTCTTTTGAAAATGTTCACTTTCTCAACGGAGCCGTGCTGGAGCATGCCGAGCCGACCCGGCGTGGCTTGGGAAGCGCTGGCTTCTTTTCCCACCGCAGAACCGGAGCCGCACAGCTGATGTCGCGCGTTCAACGTGTTTAGCACGGGTTGGCAGCCTCCGGCTCCGGAGCCGAATGCGGTTTGTTTAAGGGCTACTTTGTGACAGTTATTTACTGAGGGCCGGCCGCTGTCTTGTATATTTATGTACGTTGCAGCTCTTAAAATGTGGATGATTTTTTTTCCTTCGTTTGAACAAAAATGGCTCATTGTTATTTTGGTTGCCGAACTCTGGTTTAGCGTGCTGCTTAACGCGCGGTGCCGGTGAGATGACCTTCCAATTTCTCCTATGACACAGTTGGGTCTTTTTTGCTCTAATTTCTATTTTGATTCATTTCTTTAACTTTTTTTCAATGCTTTTGCCATTTTGGTTAACCCGGATCACTCGTGCGAGGGAGACTTCTACCCTGGTAACCCTTGAGATCTCGCTTCGGTTGAAATAAACTTGACACGCTGACCTCCGTTGTGCAGATGTTGGTGACGGTGGTGCTGCTGCACGTGGGACGGGCGTGTGGTCTCGTGTCCTTCCCATACTTCGACTTAAACCTCCCAAAAAAGGTGCCGCTCTTATTTTCCTCGTCACATTTCTGTATTTTCTTAAACTAAACCAAATTATTCATTGCAATTTCAGTCAGTCATTTTTTTTTTCCGGGTAAGGCACATTGAGCCAAGAAGCTCTTTGAAAGGCAACTTGGCAACAGCGGTAAGCAACGTCAGATGGGAAGGGAGAGTTTGCAGGGGCTGCATGGAACAGTTGATACAACGGTAGCCAGCACGGTCCATGGGAGGTTGAGCTAGTCAGAATCAATCAGAATTGTTATTCATACTGGAGGAATCCGGTGAGCTATAAAGATCTTTTTCACAGATGGCCAGTTGGGGCGGGTCATAAAATTACAACAACAAACAATACAAAAACACGATATTCTTACAAAGTATAGGAATGGTACACAAATCGCAATTTTTTTTACGTGAAAGTAAACTATTTTTAATGTAACCAGGTAAGGCCTACTGAACTACAGTATAAGCTTCTTTTTTTCAGAAGTGACCTGGCTACAAATGATTGTGGCTTATCACGTGGAAAGTTATCCCAGCCAAATAATCTAAATAGTCTGTGAGTGTGACACCGAAGCGAGTTTGTACTATGGTGTGCGAGTCTGTGAATGTTTTATTGACCGAGTGTGTGGTTTACACTGATATCTCTTTTACCAGTGGCAAAATATGATAGTAGGTTTTTACCCTTTTAAACTGGTACAAAACTGACACCTTTATTCAAGGCATCATGTTTACAATAACCACAACACAAGTAGTCAAAAAAGCTAACAAAAAGAAGCAACTCTGATCATGATAATAATATGCACTGTCCTTGAAGTTGATTGGTCCACACCCGAGACGGCTTTCTTTAGAGCCTAGTCCCCATTGGTGTTGGACCAGATGACACCAGAAGGCGTACAACTCAAACACTGCACTATCAGAGTATTTATTATTATCATGATCAGAGTTGCTTATTTTTGTTTGCTTTTTTGACTACTTGTGTTGTGGTTATTGCAAACATGATGCCTTGAATAAAGGTGTCAGTTTTGTACCAGTTTAAAAGGGTAAAAACCTACTATTATAGAGTGTGTGGTTGTTCCACGGAGGGTCATGGTGGCGAGATATTAGCGACCTCGCCTGGTATAGCGGAGGTCGTGGGTTCGATCCCGACCCTGACGCCTGCTGCTGTATATTTGGTGTTTGCATGTTCTCCCCCTGGTGGTCCTGTAAATTTTTCCCCGGGTTTTCCGGTATTGCCCTCCACATTTAGAATAATACTTTTAAAAGTATTTGGCCGCTAGAAATTTCCACGTGATTATAAGCCACTTTGGTGAGATATCATTTGTGGCCAGGTCGCTTATGAAAAAGAGCTACATAGCTCAGTGGGCCTTACCTAGTAAATACAAAATAAAGATATAATAAATAGGGTCGACATTTACACTATGAGACCTCCTTTACCAGTGGCAAAATATAGTAGTAGGTTTTTACCCTTTAAACTGGTACAAAACTGACACCTTTATACAAGGCATCATGTTTGCAATAACCACAACACAAGTAGTCAAAATGCAAACAAAAAGAAACAACTCTGATGATGATAGTGATATGCACTGTCATTATCATCATCAGAGTTGTTTCTTTTTGTTTGCATTTTGACTACTTGTGTTGTGGTTATTGCAAACATGATGCCTTGTATAAAGGTGTCAGTTTTGTACCAGTTTAAAGGGTAAAAACCTACTACTACTAAATAGGGTCGAGTCAGACGGGTTTTTTTGAGCAAGCGTGCAGTTGTTACATGGAGAGTCGAGTCAGACTGCATGTGGTTTTTTCCACGATTGCTCACCGTGCCGCGACCCCCACCCCTGCGTTCCAGATCTTCCCTTTGCCACTCATCTACCTGGGGAACCACATCACCGGCCTCATCAGCACCAAGAGACTCAGGTGCGTCACGTCGCACTCCACCCACACACTGACCAACGCGATCCTCGCTCGGGCTGGCTACCCCGCACTGTCCAAACGAGGTGGGGCTGGCTCGCCGGCACGGACCAAACACGGGGCTGGCACGGTGGGCGTGACACGTGTTGTATGTATGTATGTACGTTGTGTGTATGTATGTTGAACTTCTTTCGCACCGTACGTAGCCAACCGTGCTAATCGGAGGTTCGGGGCAAGGACGACAAACTAAAACGCAAAAAGCAATTCAATCTAGGGAGGTTGAGAGTGGGGGAGGGCAGGATTCCGCTGTTGGAGTGGCAAGTGGGGACCCGCAGTGCAAGCCAGACCTCCTGTGTTCGATTCCCAGCTGCAGCGAACATCGATTTGAATCGGCCTTTAAATTATTACTTGCTGCGGTGTGTCAACATCAGCACTGCGGATACAAAGGTGGATCAGAATCTTTATTTCGAATGCAAGAGGAATCCCGATGAGCTATGAAGCATCTTTCTCACAGATGTCCATAATGGGCAGGTCAGCAAGTTACAACAACAAACAATACACCAAGATAACACCACACAGCAATTCCTCAATAAAATGATACATTAACATTGAACTATCGATCGAAGTTACAAAGCACATTTGCAAATGTGACTGCTGTATCCAGCACTAATCTTCTTCAGGATATTTTTTGAAGGAAGATTTACGATGTTAAGTGGGGCAACAGGTGCCATTCTGGCCACACTACGTTTGGGGGATGGGGTAAAGTATTTTGCCACTTTTCGTAAGACGTCTGACCGGCATCGAAAAAGTAAGCCAAAGGCCCTCTATAGCCTGAACTGTCTAGAGCTCCCTCTAGTTCAGGGGTGGGGAACCTTTTTTCTGCCAAGGGCCATTTGGATATTTATAACATCATTCGCTGGCCATATAAAATAATCAACTTAAAAATTAGCCCGTTATATTTGGTCGAACATTTAATTATCTCACCCCTAATGCGATGGCTGGAACTGCTTCTCTTTGGTGAGGCGTGTGATGTTCGCTGGTATTGATGATGTTGTTGCTACTCGCAACTGCTTTTCCAGGTTTTCTCCTAGATTTATTGAATTTCGAGTCCCGACCGCGGTTGCCTTGGCAGGGCCAGATGAAATGATTTCGCGGGCCTTATACGGCCCGCGGGCCGGACGTTCTCCACCCCTGCTCTAGTTGAGGTCATTGAGCCAGCAGTGCTGTGAGCAAGTAGCAGTCAGGACAGTAGGAAGTGGTAGTGCAGCATTTAGCACGCTGCACTATGAACCCGGCGACCTGAGTTTGATTCCCGCTCAAGGTCAACACCAGTGACGTTTATCTGAACCGATCCTGGGCCTCGCCGAGGTCGACTCGGGCTTAAATGAGTACCGGGTGCAGTGTGTAAACGTCGCCACTCGGGAGACAAAGGCACCCCCCCCCCTCGTGTGTCAGGCCGGCCTTCTTCATAGGTGCAGCTTGCTAACGCGTGGGATATTTGTCGTGTGTGCCTGCACAGCCTCCCAATGTTCACGGTGCTGCGGAAATTCTCCATCCTCTTCACCATGGTGGGCGAGATGTTCATCCTCGGGTGAGTGTTTGTCGCACGTGAATCAAACTTGAAGTTTGTAATTCTCAGGGCTGCGTCGTGAATGTACCACTTGGGGCACCGCGGTGGCGAGATGTTAACTACCTCGCTTGGTATGCAGGAGGTTGTGGGTTCGATCCCAACCCTGATGCCTGTATATTCGGAGTTTGCATGTCTCTCTCCCCGTGGTCGCGTGGATTTTTCTCCACTTCCTTCAGTTTTTCCCTCCACATTTATAAACATGCGTATTAGAGTAGATGGCTGCTTTGAATTTCCACGTAATAAGCCACTTTGTTGAGCTGCCATTTGTGGCCAGGTTGCTTCTGTAAAAGAGATATACAGCTCAGTGGGCCTTACCTGGTAAAAATAATTATAATAAATAGAAAAAAATCAGACCGAACGAGTCTGTAACAGGCTCGCATTTTAGTCAATATAAAAAGGGGGGGACAGCTCTTTCACTTGCAACGTCATCGCATTTTGTTAAATCGCAAGGTAACGTCATCGTTAATTAAGTAACCTCCGGTGAAAAACACACGCTGGGAATATAATCTGTGTGTGCGAATTTTTTCCTTGCTGTTAACTATTTCCTGTTCCGAGACGTCTGCAAGTTGCAGGGTGGGTGTCCCATGCGCCGTTGGATCTCGGAACGTGCAAGTGGTTGGGCGTTAATTTTATTCAGAGAAGAGTAGTGCCGCTGTTTTTCAAAACATTGTACCCACCGCAGAGAACTGTAGCAACACGACCGCACTCTATGATAGCTGGCACCAAACTGTGCCACACGCCCTCCCGCCTTGTGGTGAGTCTCCGGCTCCGTTTTGATGACATACATGTACGTCAACAAAAACCGAAACCGTCCATGTACGTCATCTGAACAGTATCGGAAGAAAAACTGATGACGTACACGTGCGCTATCGGAACGGGAAAGGGTTTCATATATTTTCTTGCGAGCCCCTCCAGAGTTTTGGGCCCTGGGCAAATGTCCATTTTTGATCCACCCCCCCCACCCTAACTCCGATGCTGTGCGGGAGGACTGGACTCGTGACTCGTGCCCGTGCTCCCCTGCCTTCTCATTGTCGCGTCTCTTTCCCTCTTGTTTGATTTCGCAGAAAAACAACGTCATGCCCTATCCAGTTGACCGTGGCCATGATGATGGGCGGGGCCATCTTCGCCGCCAGGTGGGGATGAACTCTTGACCCCACAAACGATGTGTGCCAGCTGTGATGGGAACACAAAGACTACGGTGTTTTTTTATTCATAGCCTGTGGGCAAGCAGGGGGGTGCAGTGTCAATATATGTGCCTCACAGTAAGAATGGCCTGGGTTCGATTCCTGACTCGGGCACCTTTCTGCACGCTATTTGTATGTGTTCTCCCGCTCCAGGTTCCCTGGTTTCCTCTCATAGTTTAATAAATTGCTGTGCAAGCGGTATTGGCCAAAATATCCCATTGCTGGAAAATTTCCTGAAAATTACTTCATTTAGGATTGCACGCACAAGCAACATTTTCCCCGACTGAAAACTTGGCATGACTGTTCTAAAAAAGCCTTTGCCGAGTTTTGAGACTCGGCGAGACTTTCCTGTGTAATCAAGCGTAACAATAAATTAAATAATAGCTCAGCCCATCCTATGGATGGGGTGACATGACACTCGCATAACAATAATAATAACTCTTTGACACATGATCCTCATCGGACGCTTCCCACCTAACCCTCACGACTCACCAGTTGTTAGGAAGCAAGGGATTGTAATGCAATACATGTGTATAATCTTGATACCGGCATCAATTTGGTGTCAATATCGGCGTCTGTGGAGAGGCTCGTGAAGGATGCTACTGGGCAGTTGGAGGCAGTTGCCTTCCAACAACATTGGGAGGGAGGAGGAGCGACGCTCGCCACAACAACTAGCGGAGCACCGAGCGGCTAAAACGCAGCGAGGTGGCACAGTGGGGAGCACAGGTGGTGCATCTGCCAGTGATCTCTAGCCATTCGACCCACGTCACCACCTGGGTCTGTCCCATGACCTTCTTCCAACGAACCTTCCGCACTCCACGTGACCTCAATGTGCACCAAGGCTGGCACAAGCACCGTGTTGACGTCACCGCAGCTTAGTGCCGAATGACGGCTGTTTTCTTTGTGTGTGTGTGTGTGTGTGTCGGTCCTCTGCAGCTCTGACCTGGCGTTTGACCCCGTGGGCTACACCTTCATCCTGGCCAACGACCTTTTCACCGCCGCAAACGGCGTCTACACCAAACAGAAACTCGACTCCCAGGTCCCGGACACGAACGCTCGCCTTCTTTCGCCGTCTCTCACCGCTCTCGCACCACCTCTCACGTCTTCTCACCCATTCTCACCTTTCTCTCGCTCACCCCTCCTCTCACTGCCCGTCATGTTTCTGACCTCCCGTCACCTTCCTACACCCCCTCGTACCCACCTATGACGGTGTTCTGCACTAATTGTCAGAGGGGAGTTGGGGGCGGCACACTTTCACCGATAAGACACCATCAGTGTGAAGGCCGCCACACATTTGAAACCATTGGGGTTTGACAGCAGCACGATGACGATGGGGGATGTTTGCACATTTGTGTATTGTCGGGGGCCGTACTAAAGGCCACCAGGGGCCCTACTAAAGGCCACCAGCAGCCACAATGGCCCGCGGGCCTTGCAATGAAGAACACTGCGTGATCACATCACCTTCCTTTCTCTCACCTCTCATCCTCTCGCTACCCCACACCGCCGTGTACCGCCTGTCATCTCGCCTCCCATCAAACACCCCCCTCCCCCTCCTCTCATGGCTCAATCCCAGCTCTACCCCCACCCAACCCGACTGGCGAGTCGAGCGGTCTGGCATGGCGCCACCAAACCGCAAGTGTTTATATTTCCTCCACGGTGGCTAGGAGATGTTAACCACCTCGCCTAATATACAGGAGGTCATGGGTTCGATCCCGACCCTGACGCCTGCATATTTGGAGTTTGCATGTGCTCCCTGTGGTTGCGTGGATTTTTCTCCGGGTCCTCTGGATTTTCCCTCCACATTTAGAAAAATAAGTTTAGAGTATTTGGCTGCGATAAATGTCCACGTGATAAGCCACTTCATTGGGTCTCTCATTTGTGGCCAGGTCGCTTCTAAAAAAGAGCTATACAGCTCAGTGGGCCTTACCTGGTAAATTGAAAAATAGTTTATTAGTTTAGTTTACTTCTCTGTGTTATGTTTAGACAAAGGTAAAGATGCAGCCCGGCGATTGCCTGCTCATGCCGACACCATCACTGTTGGTATTTTTGGCCTAGTCTTCCGTATGTATGTTGAAGTTATTTCACACCATACGTTGCCAACCATGCTATGTACGTATGTTGAACTTCTTTTACACCGTACGTGGCCAATCGTGCGAATTGGAGGTGTCGGGGAGGGACAACAAACTAAACACAAAAAGCAGTTCTCAAGAAATATGTTTTCAATATAAATTTAAAACTACATAGCTCCCAGTAGCGTTATAATATTGGAAGTAAGAGCATTGCAGACGTCTGCAGAAGTGCATCTGAAAGTGTGCGATGTGGTGACCGTCTTTGTTCGGTGGCCAGCCAAAAGCCGCTGCTACTGCTGCGAGGGACGACCACCGGAGTTCGCGTGACGATGGTTTACGCCGACCAGACTTTGCCCCTACCACGTGCGACATGCCGATCGACTTTCCTCGTCGTTGCGTGTTTAGGAGCTGGGGAAATACGGCCTACTCTACTACAACGCCGTGTTCATGATCGTGCCTGCCGCTCTGGCGTGCGCGTACACAGGCGATCTGCAACTGGTGAGGCACCTTCATTATTTTTTATATTTTTACCTAAGTTTCTCCTGGTTTTGATCTCGGCACCCTTCGTGTTACGGTAACGGGCCTGCAGAAGCAGATGTCACAGAACTACCTCTTGAGATCCCTTAAAATGAACTCTGGTCCACACAGTAGAGGACATCATTTTCCCACTTCCCCTCCCACAGAGTAATGTTTATTGCGTGGCAGTCAAACCAATATGTAGGCAGTCCCCCGGGTTACGGAAGACCCGAATTACAGAAATCCGAATTTGCGAAAATGCTCCCATTAATCATGAAAAAAAAATTAAATACTGTGAGCGCAAATAGTGCAGCGCGGTGAGGTTTCGGATGAATACAACGGAGCGAGGCGTAATGCGGGGGCACACATTCCCCATGGCAGTGGTGCACTGTATGGCACTCACGCCGTTACATTGTTACCATGAGTATACTGTACCCCCGGCCACATAGTCTCGTAACTTTCAGTGTAACATTAGCCATAATTGCATTGCAATAATGACTGGAAAGCGACCAGGTGCTTGCAACAGTGCAGAACGATGCTCGTAAGCGTAAAGCGATTGCTTTAGAGCAGAGCTGGGGAACCATTTTTCTGCCAAGAGCCATTTGCATATTTATAACATCATTCGCGGGCCATACAAAATCATCAACTTAAAAATTAGCCTGTTATTGAATTTCGAGTCCCGCCTGCGGTTGCCTTGGCAGGGCCAGACACAAATGATTTTGCGGGCTTTATACGGCCCGCGGACCGGACGTTCCCCACCTCTGCTTTAGAGCATAGACGCCACCTTCACCACAAAAACTCCGCCTTCCTGAGCTTCATGAGGATTAAGGTAGATGGAATTTTTTGTAGCGTTATGTAATTGTTCTATATGCTTCGTGGTATTCATAAACAATTGGACACAGTGCAGTACATGTTCCATTCGTCTAATTGTGGGTAGTTGTTAGGGCAAGATATTGATGAAATGAAAGAATCGTAGGAAATGCAGGGCGTTATGTACAGCGAATCGATAAGGTAGCGATAGAAAACGGACGGCAGCGTGATACGGTTGCTGAGAGAAAACGGTAGGGGAGGCTACAACTATTCCCGGATAATGGATTTTATCTTGATGTCGGGGGGGAAAATTGTTCAGAGTCCGACGTACGGAAAATTGGGATTACGGATATTTCTCGGGAACCTAACCCTTCTGTAATCCGGGGGACTGCCTGTACTTAAATTTCAAGACTGGAACTATTAGTTTAATTTGTTATAATCATAATAAAGTTTTTGAGTTAGATCGCGTTATTTCTAAATGTGTCGTAACCCTCCACCACCCGACACGGCCAATCAGTAAAAAAAAAGTGTCACATTGACAAAAGACAAATAGGTCACTACTTTAGCCCACCGGTGTGTTGAAGAGTGAATCCACAACATTTACATTTTTTGAGTAGTACGACGTTTCTCTGGTAATTACATCCAGCATCATCGGGCAATTCGCCAGAATGGTGAAGCCCTCCACTTGCTCCCGTTCTTAAATAGAGCAGCAGCAGGGTGACGTCATCATTTAACTCATCAGGTGCTGTGATTTGATTGTTATAATCAAGTGATGTCATAATTTCAGCACCATGGACTTAACCCTGCCTACATCTCCCCGTGGATCATTGATTATATCCGGCAGCTTCAAGGGGGAAGGCGGCGCCGGATTTCCAAAAACCCCGGATAATCGCATAATTCATCTTCTTGGTTCTTTCGGTAAAGTCACGTAGAAGGGAAGTAATAAAATAATAAAAATAAAACATAATAAAATAATTCTCACGACGTTTCGGCCACAACGCAAGCAGCCGTCCTCAGGTGAAACCAGGTCTGTCGAGGCGACAGCGTCTGTCGCCTCGACAGTCGCTGCTTGCGTTGTGGCCGAAACGTCGTGAGAATTATTTTATTATGTTTTATTTTTATTATTTTATTACTTCCCTTCTACGTGACTTTACCGAAAGAACCAAGAAGATGAATCCCTGCAGTCACGAAAGCTTTAAATCGAAATTTAATCGCATAATTATTTAAAATTGCTTCTTTTTGCACATTCTCGCGTAACATTATGTTTTTAGGTGTTGTGTATATGTTTTGTGTATTTTAAATTTTATTACTATATGAAAGTGGCTTAAATATACAAATCAACAATAATATATATCCTCCTGTGAAAAGTTACCGTGCAGTATTTACTGTACCATACTTACCAATTCCAATCTCGAAGACTCTGCATGGGGGTGATGTTCGTGGTACAACTCCGCTCTTGTTTCAATAGCTAATATCCGACGATCGCCAGACTGATGCGAACACCGAATTGCACAACGCAAAATTTTCTCCGGATCACCTCGCCGTGTATATTTTCTGTTTTATTACTGTAGTTATTAGTCGTAGAAAAATGTATATGCTTGCAGTATTTTCATTGTTTATGTTGTATTTACCCTATATTGTACTGTGTATAAAATTTGACACGCCGCACTGGTTACAGCCTTTGGAGCGGTTTAGCCGGATCAGCCTGGGACTGCCGGATAATGTTGTAAGCCGGATAATCGATAATCAACTGTATTTGGTATTCTATAAAACGGCGTTGTATTTGTATTGTACCTCTCCCCCGTGTTCCCCCCCCCCCCACACCATCTTTCTGCCGCCCCCCTCTGTCCGTAGGCGCTGGCCTTTGAGGGCTGGAGCAACCCCTGGTTCGTCGTACACTTCACCTTCGCCTGCCTCATGGGGTGAGTCGCGACGATGTTATCTCGCTGGGTCCCTGCCGCATGAACGGAGAGTAATCGTTCAGTCTCGCACGTTGTGCTAACGCGTTATATTTTCAGGGGCCCAAATAGGGGGGGACGAAAAATAATCAATTGGAGTTTATTTTTATTCATTGTTATACTTGTAGGCATTATTTTCCTACAATATCAGCTGCATTTACACGAAATATCATCTTGCTAGCTCTTCTAGTCATGCACGTTGATCCGTTAACAATCACGGTAATCACACTGTGCTACAAGACCTGGCGACCTGAGTTTACGTGCCAGACGTGCCCATAATCAGTGGGGAATTTCTCGACTAGTCCTGGGCTTCCCCTACGTTGATTCACCATCGAATGTTGTGGTGCATCAACATCAACACCTCAGATTCTCTTCTATGAGCACGGTTGGCTACGTAAGGTGCGAGAGAAGTTCAACAAACAAACACATCAACACTGGGGAGACAAAGGTGGCGGGGCGCTGTATTTGGCTACAACCCCTACCTCTTGTGCGCCGTGGCCATTTTGAAAGGTGCTACTCGCTAACAGCACTTTCCCCAGCAGTCTGGTAAAGGCTACACGGGGGGTCTTTGTCTTGTGTGTATGTGTGTGCTTGAGAGCACCTATGAAGGCCGATACGGCGTACAAGAGGGTGGGTGGCCAGCACCACACCCGACCGCCTTTGTCTCCCTAGTGGCAGTGTTTACACAATCCACCAGGTACGCATTTGCGGCTGAGTCGACCTAGGGGAGGCTCAGGACTAGTTTAGATAATCGTCACTGGTGTTGGCCGTAAGCGGGAATCGAACTGGGGTCGTCGGGTTTGCAGCGCAGCGCGCTAACCGCTGCACTTCCGCTCACAGGTGCTCGCTAACAGCACTTGCCCCAGGAATCTGGTGAAGGCTACATGTGGGATCTTTGTCTTTTGTGTTTGTGTGTGTATGAGCGCAGGTTCATCTTGCTCTTCTCCATCATCCTTTGCACACAGTACAACTCTGCCCTCACCACCACCATCGTCGGCTGCCTGAAGGTTTCTTGAATTTTTATCAATGCATTTATTAATATCTACTGTACCTACAACAGCCCGTCGTTAACAGGGGAATGGTCGGTAAGCGAACACATTGGGCTCTATGGAGGCCCGTTGTTAAGCGATTAGTCGTTAACAGGGGTGGTCGTTGAGAGGGTTTCCTACTCTACACTACTATACACTACAATACTATACATTACTTTCTACACTACACTACTATACACTACACTATATACTATTCATTGGGCTCTATGGAGGCCCGTCGTTAAGCGATTAGTCGTTAACAAGGCTGGTCGTTGAGAGGGGTTCTACTGTATTTTTGAGGGTTTTTTTAAATCCTTTATATTAAGTTCACTTGCTTGTTTGCACGCTTACGACCGTGCAAATCTTTCGGTCGTTTTTTAACCCACTTCCCGTGATCCAATCGAGCTGACATTTTGCACACAGACTCGTTGTGCGGGACAATTTATTTTCGTGAAATTTTTTTTCCATAACTTTACACTTTGTAGGGAAAAAAAATTATATTTAATTACCAACTTCTTAATGGTGGCAGGCAATCATCTGACCCATAGGTGGCAGCCATCTCAAGCCAGAGGACGAGAGGACTCTAGCCGCCACGCATATAAAGGATTTTTAGTGAAAAAACTTTGTTTTTACGGGTTAATTTTTTTATGACTCTGTTCCCTTCTGCGTGTGCCACTGCAGAATGTGTCGGTGGCCTATATCGGCATGCTGGTGGGAGGTGACTACATCTTCTCATGGCCCAACTTCGTGGGCCTAAACATTTGGTAGGTGCTTGGGCAATGCAACATGTAAGTGCTTGCTAACAGCACTTGTCCCCCCCCAACGGCCTAATGAAGGCTTATGCAGGGATGTTTTGTCTTTAAAAGCACTTTCCAATTAAGGTTGTAAACAATACGTCTGTGTGTCAATCCGTCTCTAATGGGAGAGGGGGTGGTGGAGAGAGGCACGATAATTATTGTAAAGACATCCCGATATGAGCAAAACTTGAGAATGAAGTTGTGTTGCTTTTATGGATTCGCCCTATAGGAAATCGACCAAAATAGTTTTCTAATGCCTAAAGGGAAAAAAAGCGAAACAGTGCTAAAAGCACCTGCCAGGGTATCCTGGCCCAGCCAGCCAAGATGCACTGACCTTGACAGGGCCGCTATACGAGCCCCGTTTTCCTATCTCGGCCTACGGATGTACCTCTCCCTACAATACGAGTCCTCCCTTAATTATCTTGAAAAAAAACATTTCCAACGACAGCCACGTATTGGAAAGCAATATATAATGCCTGCGTGCGTACGCATGATTTTTGTTCTCGATTTTATTTATGCAACGCTACTCTTTCTTTTTGGTAGCATCAGCGGAGGCGTCCTTTACTCCTTCCTCACGTTCCGGGAGTCGTCGGCTGAGAAGCAAGGAGGCTGATCCGGCCAGCGCCAGGGCCCGTGCACGCATCTCCCCCAACGCCCGCTCGCTAGCGCCAGGGTCTGTACGCGCATGGGCAATGCGCGTGATGCTGCGGTCATGTGTGAACGTGTCCTCGCTCACACGTGCGCATGTCCACACTCACCTGCTGAGGGGGAGTGGCTGTCCTGCAAACATTGTGATAACCCACCAAAGATCACAGTCCAGAAAGTTTATCAAGCTTTTGTCGAGAGCAGGGTGAGCGAGTTAATTAAGTTTGTTGCGCGGAGATAATACAATCGAACGCCATCAAAGGTGGATTGTAAAGTGTTCCAGCGAAGCCAGAATATGTTAGCTTGCACAAATGATATATATATCAATATATATTATGTGGGTTATCAGGATTTTCAGGACACCTCTCCATCAATTCGCACAACTGTTTACAGCGGCCGGACGTACGATCAGTACAATCGTCGTTACTTGAAATCAACTTATGAAGTAACTGGCCGAAATCTAGATTTTTTTAAGTACGTCCGTTTTTGTATTTTCAAGAGCGCAGGGATTTCAAACTGCTTATCTTTTCATGTAAAGCGGAAGGTTTTTGCACAGCCAGCATAACGAATTGCTTCACCTTGCAGTGGATAATGCCTTGGCTCTATACCACAGGACCTTTCAGCCATGACTACAAACTCGCACTGACCAGCGTGGTGAAGTATGGGTAAAACAATCCCCATGAACTCGCGCGTCATGAAAAGCCTTTATCAAACGGTGCATTGGATTAAAAAAAGGTGACATGTTAGATTTTTTAGAGAGTATATTTGGGTCACATTGCAATACTTTACCTTTTTGGGTGTCTTTTACCTGGAATATAACTTAATTTTTAATTATGTATCTATCAATGGATTCACTGGTGTCTTTATTTGAAAACCCTCGATAGCACATGGAGATTAATGGCACCTGTTGTCAAGGAATCTACAGTTACAAGGGGATTCTTTTTACTATTTTAAACAAGAAAACGTGCAATTTTTACAATGTATGTAAAACAGGAAACTTGCTGTTGGGATAAAGGAATCTGACACGACGACATTTCTAGGTTAACTGGGTGTGTGGGTTTTTACACAAGATTGTTTTATTGGTTATATTTACAATATAGGGTGTGAAGAATCAGGTTTTTATATTTTCTGTAATGCAGAATTGGACGGTGTGCGTGTGCATGTGTATAACAATGGCCGTGGTGGTACTTTTTTTTATTCACAAGCATTTCTTTTTCATTATAAAAAATTGCTAAATATCCCAATTTTAAAACATTACAAATTGCACACTTCAACTACACTTCCCAACGTGGTTGCTTTGTCATTGTCACTGGACAATGCTGTGGCAGCCGTCCCCCGTGCCGTATTCTGTAGCCAGGAATCCCCCCATAAAGCCTTGCCCAGCATAACGCGGCTAATGATGATGATAAGGAATCACCAATTCCTGTCCCATCACCCCCCTTCCAGTGGCACACATGATGGGAACGGAGGAGAGACTTTTTAAAAATGAATTTCCTCCAAACTATTTTCGTGGTATCCGAGTGGTCGATTGACCTCACCGGATGATCGGTAAGGGTCTCGTCGATTCACGTAATTAATTTGGAGAGCCCAGCGCTGTTTGCGAGCGCTAAGTAAAAAAGGAATGAAGGTAGCCATTTGTATTCGAAGCTATTGCCTTAAGTAGACCCCATGTAGATAGCCGGGAGAGGCGTGCGTGGTATAATCAAGCAACACAAAGTGTGCTCACTTTTGCACTTACATGCAGTCACTGTTCAACTGTCGTGCCTTTTTGAAGTGATGGGGAAAGTGGGTGTGTGGGGAAGCAATGCTAATCATTTGTGGATTTTATAGTTAGAAATTACCAATGAACTTGGTTTTTACTTAATTTTGGTCGGCGGTGACAATGAGCGTGGCTATGACTGTGAACTACTAAACCAAAAGTCCTAATCGCGACTGACTCTGACGAGGTACAACGAACTTTCTGTGCCATAATCGAAGACGCAGATTTGGGTAATAAAGTAACGCGATGAGCGACTGCAGTGCAATGACAAACAACTTTGAATGGTAATTTGTAGTTGCCAATATATGTACTGAACATAACATGTTTTATGAGTTCACAAATTGGCCGTACTGATAATATTTTTAGTGATGGAGTAGGGAAATAGTTCACCACTCGCCAACATTCAATAACTTGGAGTGGACTCAATATTTGACCAATTTAGTCCTTCAGACGTCGAAGATGACTTTTAAATGCACAGTAAAACTTGACTTAAAATTCCAAAAGTTATAAGATGGGCTTGAGACTGTGACAAAAATAAACAATGCTAACTTAATTTACACTTAGGTGTGAGGGTTTGTGTGTCACATGATATAAAACATGCGTAAAAAGACAACTGTCAACGTTACGGATTACTTTATGAGGTGTATGTGTAGTGATGTTGCTACACTTTAAATAAATGTGTTGAAGGGAATGCTTTTGGATCTGATTGAACGTGACCGTCCATCCCTCCCTCCCTCCCCCAAGCCAACCAGCCAGCCAGCAAAACGTTTTTCTCTCCCCCGAATACACGGCTGGGGTGGAGGGTGGGTGGGTGATGCGTGAAGTTCACGCTTACGAACCCAGCTTCACACACAGCCAGACGGGCACGAAGCCAGCCAGAGACAAAGACGTTTTATTTATCATCTAGTCGGAAGTTGTTTGCAAAAAGGCAGCAACAAACAGCACGAACAAAGATTCTAAACGATGCAGAGTGAAACACGTTGCTTTAATGGAGCAACGCTATAAGAATGCGTGGTGGGGTGGGAACAGAGACGGATGATGGTGAGGGAATTACAAAGTTGAACATCACAGATTCCAAGAACACAGGAGGAGATGTTACTATCCTTTGTGCAAGCACTTCCAAGAGTTCATGAACAGTGAGCCTGGTGAAATTTGGGGAGCGCATCGTCAGTAGTGAACCTTTGGTTCCTAGGGTGTTTCGGCCTTTCACACTATACACCCTCCCCAAAGGCGGCCAGCGACAGGGTGATCAAACCTACGCTTGCGTCCCATTCCCAATTAGTCATAGGAGTTGCCTTGTTGTTGATAGCCAACATCGCCTCTTCACACAACCATTCTCGTTCGTGCTCCCTCAACAGAGGAATGGCAAATACCACACAAACGCTCTCTCTCCTGAAAGCCCTCTCTTGACTAGCAGACCTCGACATTGGCATTTCTCGCCTGAACATATTTGCATACGCGAGAATGGAATTACAAAGTGGGGCAGTGTGAGGGTAGAATTTGAGAAGAGTTTTGTGATCTGTAGTGTGGTGAGTGTGTGCGTGAATTAGTGAGTTTTTGTGACCTGCGGTGTGGTGAGTGAATGAGTGTGCGTGAATGAGTGAGTGGGTGAGTGAGTTTTAGTGACTTGCAGTGTAGTGAGTGGGTGAGTTTTTTGTGACCTGCAGTGTGGTGAGTGGGTAAGTGTATGGGTGAATGAGCGAGTGGGTGAGTGAGTTTTTTGTGACCTGCAGTGTGGTCAGTGGGTGAGTGTGTGGGTGAATGAGCGAGTGGGTGACTTGTTGTGACCTGCAATGTGGTTAGTGGATGAGTGTGTGCGTGAATGAGCAAGTGGGTGAGTGAGTTTTTTGTGACCTGCAGTGTGGTGGGTGGGTGAGTGTGTGCGTGAATGAGCGAGTGGGTGAGTGAGTTTTTTTTGTGTCCTGCAATGTGGTTAGTGGGTGAGTGTGTTCCGTGAATGAGTGACCCATTCCTCAACGTGTGTGGAATAATTAGTGACCAGTAACCACGGATCCAGTGATCTCCGGCGAGTGACTGGAGTGAATTAGTGCTGACTCGTGCTTATGGATTCAGTTATCAAGCGTCCCCGGTGTGGCCGAGAGAGTCGTGGTGGTACATCATGTGGTCGCCAAAGAATTTTGAATGAATCTATTTTAAACTATTTTTTTTATTTTACCAGGTAAGGCCCACTGAGCTAATAGCTCTTGTTGAGAAACGACCCGGCCACACAAAAGAGCCCATTGAAATGGCTTATCACGTGGAAATGTATAGCAACCAAATCTAGTTCAAGTTCATTTATTAGGTATAGCCATGTGAGCCATTCGGCTCTTGAATCGGGTGCAACCGCAACAAAAAAAAACATGAACAAAAAAACATCTTAAAGTGAATATGTGACTGAGTGCAAACAGAAAACACGAGAAAAGACAGCAAATATTGCAGAAAACGCACCGTACACACCAACGCTGTGTGCAAAAATCCCAGTGGGATGCAAGTCAAACAACCAACAACAAAATACTCTGAACGCGTGATGTTGGTTATAAATGTGGAGGTGAAAAACCGGAGGACCCGGAGAAAAATCCACGCGACCACGGGGAGAGAGAGAGAGACACGCAAACTCCAAATACACAACAGGCGTCAGGGTTCGGGATTGAACTCACGACCTCCTGTATACCTGGCGAGGTAGTCAACATCTCGCCACTGTGGCACCTTATCGTTCGGCAGGACGCGTTTCGTGGGGCAAAATGTGGGTAACGCGTACCTCTTGCAACACGTCTCGCCAGCAGCGTGGGAGATGTTACAAACAGCCCTCCAGCAGTGGTGCGAGCGAGCAGTTGCAGGGCTGCGCCTCTACACATCTCGCAGGTACCAGCAGGAGGCGTTGCTGTGACCGCAGTGCCGATAGCATCCCCTCGTGGCGTGACACAGCATCGCCTTTAACAGCGAGCGTGGTTTTTGTCGAAGGCTGTTGAACAGACCGATGTGAAGCTTCGTGGGGGTTTTTTTTATTCAAATTAAATTCACCGAGACAAACGTACGACAAGTTGATGTCATTAGGCAACTGGGTGATTGAATGGCAGCGCACTGATTTTGCATTGACTGCAGACAGTAAATGTACACTGCACTCATTCAACACCCTTCAATAATACGTCAACGAACAGCAATTTGAAAGTTGCCTAAATCCAGCGGCGTGGTTGGTAAACGCTTTAAAAACTTCACAAAATCTCCGCTTAAAATGCGACGAAAGCATTCGAATAATGAAATGTGGTCTGGTAACGACGACGTCGACAACAGCAAAAAATAAAATAAAAATTCCATGTCAGAAGTGGGATTCGAACCCACGCCTCCAGGGGAGACTGCGACCTGAACGCAGCGCCTTAGACCGCTCGGCCATCCTGACACCGCTGAGGGTCTCCAGTAAAACCGTCCACTTAACACCAAACAACACGTGGAATTTGATGTCATGTTTGGTGATGTTTCGTATCGTAAACACAATAAACAAACCAACGATAATCATAATAAAGGTTTTTTTTTCGGTTAGATCGCGTAAATATATAAATATGTCGTTAAAACATGCCACCACCCGACAGCCAACTAGTAAGGGTTGTCACGTAAGGGGCCGTCCATAAATGACGTCACGCACCTGGGGGGGGGGGTCAGACATTTGTGACGATGTGTGACGAAGGGGAGGGGGGGGTTAAGAAATGTGACGTCACATCAAAAAGTACAACTTTAAATAAATATAGAATTGTTATAACACTAATTTTTATAACAACACTAATTTTTATAACAACACTAATTGTTATAACAACACTCCTACAACATCAGAGTGCAGCGCCACATTAAATACGCACTACAATGACAATAGTTTAAAGCGATTTTAAGCATGTTTTATATTCAAAATGGAAATATGGTTTTGGGGGGGGGGGGCAGGGCTTTGTGACGTCATATTTGAGGGGGGGGGTCTGACTTTTTGTGACGCCGTGTGACGAGGGGGGGGGGTCAAAAATCGTCAAAATCGCGTGACGTCATTTATGGACGGCCCCTTAACAGAACGTGCCAATTCGTCACTAGTCCAGCCACACCGGTGTGTTGGAGAGCCAAGCCACAACATTTACAATCGGAGTACGACGTTTCGGCAGTGATTACAACCAGCTTCATCAGGCGACAGCCAGATTTGTGGAAAAGTCCTCCCGTTTCGTTCCTTATGTAGAGGTGTAGATGTGTTGACCACGCTTCTGCACTCTTGCGCAATGATAGGGAGGTGGGATTAATGAGTCAACTTACATTTACCGATTGATGCGCCTGCTGTGTTGTGGAGTGGTTTCGGCAGGGGCGGTTTCTTCATTAGGGCGATTGGGCGACGCACCACCAATCTCATTCAACCACAGAGTCACGCCAGCCGTCACTGTGCCTCTGGATATAGTCCAATCAGCGTCATGTCACGTTCTGTGGAGTACCACCTCTTTTTGGGCGATTTCACTCCGGCTGAGAATCGCCCAGAGTGTTCCCATAGATCTTCTTGGTTCTTTCGGTAAAGTCACGTAGAAGGGAAGTAATAAAATAATAAAAATAAAACAAAAAAATGTTCCCATAGACTTACATTCAAAGATGTTTTTTTCGACCGGGGGGCGCTCCAATGCATTATCTATGGCTTCCGGGAGGGCTCGCACTAACGTGCTTACGTCATCATATGTAAGCACGTTTCATCCAACAATATAATTTGTCGCCACCTAGTGGAATCTTTAATAAAAGAAACTTGAGTGGATTCTATTAATAGTGAGTATAGAAACAAACAAGGAGATGTATTGTAAGAGTCACTTTATTTTTCATTAATATTAAAGAAGTGAAGTTGCCTTTACATGCTTAAGCTGTTAATGTATCAATTGCATGGGTGGACCTTATCCTTATCAATCATCCAGACAT
Organism: Lethenteron reissneri; assembly: GCF_015708825.2. Taxonomy (NCBI): domain Eukaryota; kingdom Metazoa; phylum Chordata; class Hyperoartia; order Petromyzontiformes; family Petromyzontidae; genus Lethenteron; species Lethenteron reissneri. The sequence goes on from NC_083782.1 coordinate 4,852,337, forward strand.
TTGCCCCCCCTGAGAGATTTTGCAGGAGCCGCCACTGGGTTTCGGTGGTCCATGTTGTTTGTCGTTATTGTTAAATTCCGTCACAGTTCCTATGATCACTGTTTCATTGCTTTATTTTGGTGATTTCGAAAAAAATACTGGTTTGGCCATGTTTGTTGTAGTACAGAGTTAGACTGATGGCCTTAATCTAAGTTGTCTTGTTGTTGTTGTTTGACTTGCATCCCACTGGGATTTTTGCACACAGTGTTGGTGTACGGTGCTTTTGTGGAATATTTTTCTGTCTTTTCCTGGATTTTCTGTTTGCACTTAGCCACATATTCACTTTAAGATGTTTTCTTGTTCATGTTTTGTTTTTTGTTTGTTGCGGTTGCGCCCGATTCAAGAGCCCAATGGCTCACAGGGCTACACCTAATACATGAACTTGAAATGAACTTGAACATTATGCATGTGCATTATGCAAGCCCTTTAAACTTGTCCTTTCTGTCTATTGTGTTTATTTAAATAGCCCTACCAACGGTAGGGCTATTTAAATAATGTATTATTTGATGATTCGCTTCCACGCAGCACTAAGGCGGTAGCTATCAGAACGGTTAAATTATTTTGATTTCTTTCAATTCGATAGATTCTCTAATTAGTCTTGGCCAGTAGTAGCTAGTTTTGCACGAAACTTCAACATTATCAAAATCAATTGAGTGTCCTTGTTGGCACGCATGTTCTGCTACTGCCGACAGTTGCAGTTGGGATAATTTAATATTTCTCTGATGTTCTTTTAGTATCGTGCTGATCATTCGTCCTGTTTGCCAAACATAACATTTACCACACGTGCAGTTAATCCTGTACGCACCTTCTGTTGATAGCTTCGGTAATACACCTTTTGTACCAGATATTAGAATCTGTATTTTATGTACTGTGCCAAACATCTGGCTAGTTTATCAGTTACTCCCGCAATGCATGGTATTTTGATCATTTTAATTACTTGGGCAGATTCGATGCTCTTGTTAGTTGATTTGTTTTTGGTATTCAATTCCCTGTTGATTTGTGCATCATTGTAACCGTTAATTTGCAGCGCTTCTTTAACATGTTGAATTTCACTTCTCAGACTGTCACCATCTGACACTTTCTTAGCTCGATGAATGAGCGTCTTGATAAGAGCAGATTTCTGTGCGGGGTGATGGTGTGACTCTGCATTCAGATAGGCGTCAGTATGCATTTTCTTTCGGTAAACACCGTGTGTTATATTCTTAGGTTTTTTCGGTAAAGTCACGTAGGTAAAACATTAAAATTAATAAAAGTAAAATAAAATAAAAATCACGACGTTTCGGAGGCAACACAAGCTTCCGTCTTCAGGTGGAACCGTCACAGCCACGACAGCTGTATCAAGTACTTGACTTTACTGAAAAAACCTAATAATATGAATCCTTGCAGTCACGAAAGCTTCAAATCTAGAACCGTGTGTTATTTACCATTTCTACCCCGTCCGAGCAGAATATCAAGAAATGGTAGACTTCTGTAAGCTTCCACTTCCATGGTGAACTGGATGGAATGGGTTTTACGAGTTGAGATGATTTAGAAATGCGTTCAGTGTATCTTTGCCGTGTGGCCCGACCACCAATGTGTCATCCACATATCTCAACCAAGCAGATGGTTTTAGTGTGCTTGAAGCTATTGCTTTTGTTTCAAAATCTTCCATGTACAAATTCGCAATCACAGGAGACAAAGGAGAGCCCATTGCTGCTTCTTACTTGTGTTTATAGAAGTCACCTTGCCACAAGAAGTAGGTGTTCTTTAGACAGTGTTCATCTCGTCTTGGGATATCTTTGGCTAAACCTTTGTTCGTTACCAGAGTATCGAGTAATTTAATTGACTCGTTGACCGGAACCATCGTGAACACAGAGGTAACATCAAAACTTACGAGAATATCATTAGGATTAAGATTAATATCTTTAATTATATTTTCGAGATGTTCAGATTTTTTAAAAATCCTTTATATTAAGTTCACTTGCTTGCGCGCTTACAACCGTGCAAATCTTTCGGTCGCTTTTTAACCCACTTCCCGTGATCCAATCGAGCTGACATTTTCCACAGACTCGTTGTGCGAGACAATTAATGTTTGTGAAATTTTTTCCCTAAATTTTACATTTTTTAGGGAAAACAAATTAAATATTTAATTACCAATTGCTTAATACTGGCAATCATCTGACCCATAGGTGGCAGCCATCTCAAGCCAGAGGACGAGAGGACTCTAGCCGCCACGCATATAAAGGATTTATAGTGAAAAACTTTGTTTTTACGGGTTAATTTTTTTTTTATGAATGAAGAGGTCCTACCGATGTAGGCCTGTATTTGTTTCGTTACGTATTGTGCTAATTTGTAGGTGTCAGAGCCTATTGTACTAACTATGGGTCTTAATGGGACATCAGGTTTTGTGAATTTTTGGTAGCCCGTAAAGCCTCGGTGGTTTTGATGCTCTGTGTTGAACTTCTTTCGCACCGTACGTAGACAACCGTGCTAATCGGAGGTGCAGGGGAAGGGCAACAAACTGAATACAAAAAGCAGTTTTAAATCAATTAGTTTGTCAAGCTAGACGATTTAAAACTACAAAGCTCCCAGTGGCTCCCGAATATCGGAAGAGCGTTCCAGACGGCCACCACAGAAGCGCATCTGAACGCGGATTTGAATCAATGCTGTTGTAAATGATGCCCTCCCGGACGATCGTGTAACTAATGGGTTGTATTACAAACACGGTATTTTTTTTATGTGGAGAGATAGATACTAAGGCTGCTTATTTAATGTTTCGTAATTAATAAGCCTCGACTATGAATGAAAAACTGCCAAGACAACTAATCTGGTTGTCAATATTAATTTAGAATTCGACGAATGCGAGTGATAGCTTTCGCTCACATAAACACAACTTTGTAAACAATCGAATACAGTAAAAAGTATTTTTAAAAATCGCTTAAATCAACACGTCGTAATATTAAAACGCGAAAATCACCGCCGTCCTCCCTCCCCGCTCGCCGTAGTTATTTTTGCCGCAGCGACGTTCCCGAAGGAGTGACGACATCCTTGATTATGACGTCATTTCCAGAGCAGTTTCATTGATCGCGGTATGACGTCATCGCGTTTTCGCCTCGCGCCTCCGCGACGTCATTGCCCGCGGGACAATCTCGCAAACATCCGACGTGCCGACGTCATCACCGCTCACGATTGAAGAAGTTATTTGTTTGGACATGAAGTCACGTGTGGGGGGGGGGGGTGGAGGGGTGGGGGTGAGTGGGAGTGAGTGGGGGTGAGGGGGGGGGGGGGGTGGGGAGTGGTGGGGGGGAGTGGGGGGGGGTGAGTGGGTGGTGGGGGTGAGTGGGGGGGGGTGAGTGGGGGTGGGGGGGGGGGGAGTGGGGAGTGAGTGGGGGTGAGTGGGAGTGAGGGGGGTGAGTGGGGGGGTGATGGGGGGGGGTGAGTGGGGGGGGTGAGTGGGGGGGGGTAGTGGGGGGGTGAGTGGGGGGGGGTGAGTGCGGGGTGTGGGTGGGGGTGTGGGGGGGGGGTGGTGGGGGGGGGGGGGGGGGGGGGGTGAGTGGGGGGGTGAGTGGGGGGGGTGAGTGGAGGGGGGTGAAGTGGGGGGGTGTGAGTGGGGGGGGGTTAGTGGGGGGGGGGGTGAGTGGGGAGGGGTGAGTGCGGGTGTGAGTGGGGGGGGGGGGGTGAGTGGGGGGTGAGTGGGGGTGTGAGTGGAGGGGGGTGAGTGGGGGGTGTGAGTGGGGGGGTGAGTGGGGAGGGGGTGAGTGCGGGGTGTGAGTGGGGGGTGAGTGGGGAGGGGGTGAGTGGGGGGGTGTGAGTGGAGGGGGGGTGAGTGGGGGGGGGTGAGTGGGGGGGGGAGTGGGGAGGGGGTGAGTGGGGGGGTGAGTGGGGGGGGGGTGAGTGGGGGGGTGATGGGGGGGGGGTGAGTGGGGGGGTGAGTGGGGGGGGGGGTGAGTGGGGGGGTGAGTGGGGGGGTGAGTGGGGGGGGTGGTGGAGGGGGTGAGTGGGGGGGTGAGTGGGGGGGTGAGTGGGGAGGGGGTGAGTGGGGAGGGGGGTGAGTGGGGGATGGGGTGAGTGGGGGGGGTGAGTGGGGGGGTGAGTGGGGGGTGGGGGGGGGGGGAGTGGGTGAGTGGGGAGGTGGGTGAGTGGGCGGTGTGGGGGGGGTGTGAGTGGGGGGGTGAGTGGGGGGGGTGGAGGGGGGGGTGAGTGGGGGGGGTGGTGGGGGGGGGGTGAGTGGGGGGTGAGGGTGGGGGGTGTGGTGGGGGGGGTGAGTGGGGGGGTGTGAGGGGGGGTGGTGGGGGGGATGAGGTGGGGGGGGGTGAGTGGGGGGGGTGAGGGGGGGGGTGGTGGGGGGGGTGAGTGGGGGTGGGTGGGGGGGGGGTGAGTGGGGGGGGTGAGTGGGGGGGGGTGGGGGTGAGTGGGGGGGGTGGGGGGGGGTGAGGGGGGGGGGGGTGAGTGGGGGGGTGGTGTGGTGGGGGGGGGGGGGGTGAGTGGGGGGGGGGTGGGGGGGGGGGTGAGTGGGGGGGGTGAGTGGGGGGGGTGAGTGGGGGGGGTGAGTGGGGGGGTGAGTGGGGGGGGGTGAGTGGGGGGGTGAGTGGGGGGGGGTGAGTGGGGGGTGAGTGGGGGGGGTGAGTGGGGGGGTGAGTGGGGGGGTGTGAGTGGGGGGTGAGTGGGGGGTGAGTGGGGGGTGGGTAGTGGGGGGGGGTGAGTGGGGGGGGTGAGTGGGGGGGTGAGGGGGGGGTGAGTGGGGGGTGGGGGTGAGTGGGGGGGGTGGTGGGGGGTGTGAGGGGGGGGTGAGTGGGGGGGTGAGTGGGGGGGGGTGGGGGGGGGGTGAGTGGGGGGGGTGAGTGGGGGGGGGTGAGTGGGGGGGGAGGTGTGGGGGGTGTGAGTGGGGGGGTGGTGGGGGGTGTGAGGGGGGTGGGGTGGGGGGGGATGAGTGGGGAGGGGGTGAGTGGGGGGGTGAGGGGGGAGGGGGTGAGTGGGGGGGTGAGTGGGGGGTGTGGTGGGGGGGGGTGAGTGGGGGGGGTGAGTGGGGGGGTGGTAGGGGGTGAGTGGGGGGGGTGAGTGGGGGGGGTGAGTGGGGGGGGGGTGTGGGGGGGGTGGTGGTGGGGGGGGGTGAGTGGGGGGGGGTGAGTGGGGGGGGGTGAGGGGGGGGGGGTGAGTGGGGGGGGTGGAGTGGGGGGTGAGTGGGGGGGGGGGGGGGGGGGGGTGGGGGGGTGAGTGGGGGGGGGTGGGGGGGGTGAGTGGGGGGGGGTGTGGGGGGGGGTGAGGGAGGGGGTGAGTGGGGGTGTGAGTGGGGGGTGTGAGGGGGGGGTGAGTGGGGGGGGGGGGTGAGGGGGGTGTGAGTGGGGGGGGGTGAGTGGAGGGGGGTGAGTGGGGGGGGGTGGGGGGGGGGTGAGTGGGGGGGGTGAGTGGAGGGGGTGAGTGGGGGGTGGGGGGGGGGGGGTGATGGGGAGGGGGTGGTGGGGGGGGGTGAGTGGGGGGGTGGGAGTGGGGGGTGTGAGTGGGGGGTGAGTGGGGGGGGGGGGGTGGGGGGTGGAGTGGGGGGGGGTGAGTGGGGGGTGAGGGGGGGGGGTGTGAGTGGGGGGGTGAGTGGGGAGGGGTGAGTGGGCGGGGGTGAGTGGGGGGGGGTGAGTGGGGAGGGGTGAGTGGGGGGGGTGAGTGGGGGGGTGAGTGGGGGGGGTGAGTCGGGGGGGGTGAGTGGAGGGGGGTGAGTGGGGGGGTGAGTGGGGGGGGGGGTGAGTGGGGAGGGGGTGAGTGGGGGGGGTGAGTGGGGGGTGGAGGGGTGGGGGGGTGTGAGTGGGGGGGTGAGTGGGGAGGGGTGTGAGTGGGGGGGTGTGAGTGGGGGGTGTGAGTGGAGGGGGTGAGTGGGGGGGGTGAGTGGAGGGGGGTAAGTGGGGGGGTGAGTGGGGAGGGGTGTGAGTGGGGGGGTGAGTGGGGAGGGGGTGAGTGGGGAGGGGGTGAGGGGGGGGTGAGTGGGGGACTGGGGGGTGAGTGGGGAGGGGGTGAGTGGGGAGGGGGTGAGTAGGGGGGGAGGAGTTTAACACAAAAAATCGTGACGGTCATCCATCACCGGATAGTCACGTGCGCCGTGCGTGCGGACCGTCACGAAGTCACGTGACAGAGACGGTCCCCGGCCAGAGGAAGAAGCGAAGCGAGAGAGACGGCGACCGGGGAGGGAGAAATTAACGATTGGAGATTAACGCTCAAACATCATCATCATTAGTAAGTAGTAGTTATTGTAGAATAAGCACAAGCTACACGATCGTCGTCGTAGTTATTTACGGGGGTCCGTAGAGTCGGAAAAGGTTTTGAGCGATCCGGGGCTGTCGGTATCCAGGTGAGGAGTGGGGGGCCTGGGGTCATCGCGGATGCTCTATCCGCTGCTGGGTGAAGGCCTCTCCCACGGTCATCGTCTTCATCACCATCGACCGTGATCTCTCCACTGCTAGACGCAGGGCTCATTAAGTCTTCACATCAGTCTCATGAGTCTCATCGCCACCGTCAACCATGCCCTGTCCACTGCTGGGTGAAGGCCTCTCTTAAGTGGCGTCACTCATCGTCCCACGATCATCGTCGTCATCACCATCGACCGTAATCTCTCACTGCTAGACGCAGGGCTCATTAAGTTCTCTCATCAGTCTCATCGTCATCGCCACCGTCAACCATGCTCTGTCCACTGCTGGGTGAAGGCCTCACCCAAGGACCTGCTCCCCACGGCTTTCTAGAATTCATCAAACGCTGATTTAATGCCCGACCAAGAGAGACGCGCTTCGTAATTGCCGTGGTGTTGTAACGATTGGTGATTGCAGTTGTTGTCGTGACGAGTGGCTTGTGGTCATTGATGAGGGCTGCTGCTTCTGCTGCTTCTGCTGTGTTCCTTGTGCTGACAGCCATGGCCGCGCTCTCTCTTCTCTACGGCGGAGTCTCGCTCGCCTTCTGGAGCACGCTCACCATCGTGGGTGAGTCCGGGATCTAACCACCGACATTATTACCTGTTGTGTGTGTGCCTTGACGTGACCTTCATTTAGACTTGGTGCCCACCGATATACGTCTTGATATGCCCCCTTATTTCACCAACGTGTGGGGTCAGTACGAATTATACGCGTTTATGATGGTTTCCCCTTTATTTAACCATTTATTTAACCATTTATTTAACCATTGGTTGCATAGTGTTTTATAGTCCTTGGTATAACCACGGGGTTTATGGTGACCACGTCCTTTAGTGGACCACGGGGGAGGACAGTATTCGGATTCACCGTGATGACTGTTTTGCACGTTATTTTTGCCGCTGGTCGCATGTTAATCAAAGCGAGTGGACCTCTTCTCTTCAACCAATTGGGGGGCTGTGGGTGGGGGGTCACGTGGAGATTGATGGTGTTTTATGTGCCCTTTTATTTGCCGATGTGGAGGCATGTTGTGGATGTCTTGTGCTGTGGTCACGGGGGCTTTGGCATTCGCTGAATTCTTTGCGATTGTCCTTTATGTTTTGGTACGTTCTTAATTCAACTTGGGTGATACATCGACATGTAGATTAATTGAAATTGGCGTATGGTCATCCACAGTGGACGAGTGGAGTCCTTTATGAACCATTCAAGACACGCAGAGATTTGCTTTCGTTATGTCTCCTTGCTTTGGCCATGAGTAAGCATTGAGATTGACTTTGAAGCTTGATGTCCACATTGAGTTCACCCGGGTGCACGACCACTCGCACCTTTACTGAACCATGCACATTTTATTGACATTCACTGAGAGTTCATCGCTCATCGTCGCCAGCCATGATAAATCCCACTGCTGGAATGAGGGCCTCCCCCGAACCATTGCCATCTCTCACGGTTTTGCGATGCAACAATCCATCTCGCTGATTTCATTTCCACCACCCCCAGATGCGTTTCCCTCCTTTGGCTGCTACTCTGTCATCCCCCTTCGACCACCGACTGCGCCCCCTTCTCCGCGGTGTCCGCCCCAAGCTCACTTCCCTTTCGTAATAGTCTATGAGATGTCTCTCTAACTTGAGCTTATACTCGAAGTTCACGTGTTGCTTGTCTGTCTCTTGGTGTTATTCCAATCATGGTAGTGGTAGTTAAATCACGATTTTTCTTTATTTAACCATGATGGTAACGTTACATATTCCATGGGTTTCTTGGTGATTAACTACGGGACCTATCGAGATTAATTGTGGATGTATTTAGTACTTTTTTATCATGGAGCCACGTGAACATTCACTGTGGGTTGATTACTGTTGTGCTTTATTTTGGCACAGTATGACACTGACATACACTTTGTTCATTGCTAACACATCGGTGCAAAGATTTGAGTGTTATTATCCACTCTGTGCTTGGTGTGTCTACTGCGGGTACTCTGGTTTCTTTCCACATGCAACACACTACTTAAAAGGAAAAAAGGAAGACGTATTTGGTGATGCAGCTGCTTTGGCAAATATATAATAGGCAACGTTTTGGGAAATGACCCTTCACACATAAATAGGCCAAAGATATAGAGTGGATAATAAGAGTTGGAAACTGCACTTTACACGATTCAGCCCTGCTTAGCTTGTCATTTCTGTGACGTGTGTGCATTTCAAGTGAATTGGTCGTAAGCTCATTAATTTTGGAACTGATTTAACACTTTGTTTTTCCCTCAGCCTGCCATCACACCTTCCCACCTTCGCGACGCTCATTCTAAAAGAACGCCGGCATGTGTGACGTGAACAAAAATACCTGAACAAGCATTGAAACCTCCGATTTATCCCACCACGCTAACCCATTCGTGCATTTCCCTCCCTCCTGCCCACCACCCCCCAAGGGATTTGCTACACCATCTTCGACCTCGGATTCCGGTTCGACATCGGATGGTGAGGACTCGACTGCTATGGGGCGGTTTTAGCGGTGGCCCGTGCCGGTTGTGGCTGCTTTTCGGTGGGGCAGGCTCACCGTGCATGCGTGTATGTGTGTATACGTGCATGCGCTAGTGATGCCAGACGCTTACTGTAAACAGTGCGCAACGGGGGGGGGGAGAGGGAGATGTGTGACGGTGGCAGGTCGCGTCCGCCCTCAGATGCCCAGTGCCCTTGGTCATTGGTTTCTTGAACTGCATTGTTTAAAAAAAATTTACTTTGTAACCAATTTGTTTCTGATGATGCCTTTGGTGTTGTATGCTTCATGACGCTAAGCAATCCATTCAAAAGTTTTATCAGAGCAACAGTTTGAGGATGGCCGTGGAAGTGGATATCGTAGAACAGCCTCCAGGTGTGTCTTCAATTACATTTGTAATTGTGTCTATTCATAACATTGCAACCACAGTGTACTTGTGATTGGCCTCATGGCTGACTACCTCTGAAATCCCTTAAAGTGACCTCTGCTTCAAACATTACAGAGAGTAATGGTCATCACATGATAGCCACACCGATATTTGAAACTATAGCTGGAATTCATAAAAAATTAAGTGCAGATCCAAATTTTATGGGACTATTTTGTGCAGTCATTGGTGACCGGGATGAGACCGTCGACTCGAATTGAGAACCTGGTTTTTAATCTTTAAATCTATAGATACCCATAGTCATTTATATGCATTCATTAATCCCCCCCCCCCCCACTTGATGCAAGTGGGGAGGGGTGAAGCTAGTTGTAATTACTGGCGAAACGTCATACTCAGATTGTAAATGTTGTGGCTTGGCTCTCCAACACACCGGTTAGTGCTGTACTAGTGACGAATTGGCCACGTTCTGCGTTCTGTTTACGTGACAACCCTTACTAGTTGGCTGTGTCGGGTGGTGGTGGGTTTAATGACACATTTATATATTTACACGATCTAACCCCAAAAAAACCTGTTATCTATAGATATCTCATTACGAGTTTGTGGGTCTCGTCTAGCAATGTATGGGTTTCTCTCAGTCACTGGTCACCATCGCACCACACGGAACCTGCTTTAATCACAGGTGGTGTCCGGAGTCTAACCCATAATTGAAAGCCAGTTCTGTGCTCTCACTTCTGAGCCATTAGGCCACCACTGCCTGCAGCCTCTGTAAGAGTGAGAGAGTGCTTAGCCGCTGGAGTTGCGATGCACCCTCTCGGCATGTGACGACGCATCTATTAAAATTATAGCTTATAACACCCATGATGCGTGCGTTGCATGGGCCATGTAAGAATCAATTGTTTTAGGGTTCATACAAAATTTATGCGAATATTAACCTGTGGGTTGAAGGTATGAATGAGTTTAAACAAAAGCGGCAGAACATCGGTGATAGGCAATACAAACGGGGCTGTAAAAATAATCGGCTCAATGGAATTTGGTCGATCAGTCCACACAACCGACGCGGCATGGGGACGGTCTTCATTCCAGCAGTGGATTGAGCACGACATTCACAGATAGTGCTCCTATTAGCTTTGTGGATTGCGTGACTACTTGAGTTTTACCGAGGTTATTTTTTAAATACTTGTACCGTGGTTATGACCTAAAACATTAATCATTGACACAGCCGATTTTTTTTGCCGTTTAATACGAACGGTTTTGCGTAAACGTTCATGATATGATACCAATCGATGAAAGGCTAATGTGCAGTGTTGTATAGTGATGCTGTTCCATGTTTTAATGTGGAGAAATTGGGTTAATACTGTCTTTGCTCAAAGTGCAAACATCATCCCAGTGATAAATCGCTTGAAAATGTTAATTATTTTCCATACCACCGTTAGCTTTCTGCGATCTACTTCGGCTGTATGAAGCAGGTGACGGCTGTAATTCGAATGAATGAGTCTACGCAATTATTTACATTTTCACTGCCTCTTTTTTTACGCATTTTTTATGAATTTTCTAAAAGCCCTTTCTAAAAAGTTTGCCGGATTCGTATCGCACTTGTGCTACAAACCTGGTGAGCCGAGTTCGAATCCTCGTCACGGGTTTAACATAATTGGCGAGTGATATCTGGAACAGTTCTGTGTCCTTTCCCTTTGCCATTTTGCTCTGACCAGTGTCGTGGTGACATTTGGTCAAACAACCCCCATGACCAACATGGCATGAGGACGACTTCATCCAGCAGTGGATTGACAAAAGGACTGTACATGTACCAGTGATTATTCCTCCACCTTACCATCGGTGGCACAAACGTTTGATTGTCACAGTTTTGCCGAGGATCGTCAGAAATGTACAAGTGATCGACATCTCAGCTTGACCCTTAAGAACAATGCTAACTGCATTCATAACAATTGACCCCTTGTTTGCACAAGAATTTACTCATTGCTGCACTGTAGCCACACGCCCTTAATTATTCCAGCCTTTTTGTTATTTCCTGTCCACGTGGCTGATAAATGAATGAACATTTATAAGGTAGTGAATGTCCCACTTAATACTGGCTCAGAGTTTTGCCAACCTCCGAGCAACGAAGGGCTAAGTTGAACTCCGACTCGGCATCTGAACTCGCGAGACTTCCGGTTGCAAGTCGGGCGATGTGGTAAAGTGTTACATCACTCTTTTTTTTTCTTCTTGGTTCTTTCGGTAAAGTCACGTAGAAGGGAAATAATAAAATAATTTTCACGACGTTTCGGCTATAACGCAAGCAGCCGTCCTCAGGTGAAGAACAAGTCTGTCGGAAAGACAGCGTCTGAATGACGTTTGAATGACGCTGTCTTTCCGACAGACCTGTTCTTCACCTGAGGACGGCTGCTTGCGTTGTGGCCCGAAACGTCGTGAGAATTATTTTATTATGTTTTATTATTTTATTATTTTCCTTATACGTGGCTTTACCGAAAGAACCAAGAAGATGAATCCCTGCAGTCACGAAAGCTTTAAATCGAAATTTGTTACACCACTGTGACGGTGGTGAAGCGTTATTCCGCGTGCAGCCGTTGTTGGTGTCATCCGTGTTCCATTGTCGTCTGGCTCGGAGGAACCGTGACTTGCCGACAAGCCGTTTGTCCTCTTGCCGTCAGGTTCCTGACCGAGACGTCCCCGTACATGTGGGCCAACCTTGGGATCGGCCTCGCCATTTCGCTGTCCGTGGTCGGAGCTGCCTGGTGAGAGGCCCCACTCATACGTTCATTTGTTCGCTCACTCATTCACTCACGTGTTCGTTCACGAATTTATTATGCGGTTGAAGCTAACGAATATGCGCAGGGCACGATAACGCAATCGGGACGCAGAGACCACCTCCTAGCCACCGGCTAAATGCGTTTAGAGTACTTAGAAACATGCGTTTAGAGTATTTGGCCGCTATAAATTTCCACATGGTAAGCCACTTTGTGGCCAGGTCAGTGGGCCTTACATTGTAAAATAAAATAAATAGTTTTAGTTTAAATCAACATAATCTGCAGTTATTTGGGCACTTCAATAGATTATAAATAACAAAAAAACATTACTGTTGAGATGAAAGAGGGAGGGGCACCCGAGCAAAGCTGGTGGGTGGGATTCGGAGCACTGCAGACTGGACGAGCTCAAACCACAGTCAGCTGATCCGCGAGGGTGGTGGAGGGGGGGGGTGGTGAGAGGTGGAGGGGAGATCGAGATGGGAGCTGCCAGCGCGGGGCTCCAACAGCCTTATCGCTAGATCAAACATAGAGGGTGGATGGATATTTGGCGCATGTTTCTGATTCATATCTCACAGCAGGAAAACAAAATACTCGCTAATACAAAAACATTCTTCTGTGGGTATGTTCCTTAAGTTTTTTTTTTACAAAAGTCGCAATGATAATGTAACAAAAGATGCAAACTGTGCAAAGAAACATTGGGAGTGGGGGGGGAGGTGCATGCATGGGAGATGGCAACGACTTGGCGAAGCCTTGAGCAGTGTTTAGATGGTGGCGCATTATTGTTATGATTTTGGAAGTTGATTTTACGCGTATATTCCAAAACGAAAATAAATCTTGACATGTAGGTGTGGATTTCTGAAATTAATAAATGTTTCCTAATTTATTCAGATGTATTTGGTGTTATTTTATTGGAATGTATTTGTTGAGCTTACTATTTCTGTTGAATATTTATTCAGGACTATTATGAAATGTATCGTATTGGTTGTATATGTAACACTTACGTAATTACATTTACATTGTAAGTTCAATTTGGTGAGAGATGGCGATAGCTTGGTGAGGTCTTTGTCCATCAGTGGATTGATCCCAGCCGCTGATGGTTAATAGTAATATGTGATTAATTATCTCATTGTTCTAAGGCTAACAAATCTGCCATCCTTCCCAACATCAACTTCTCATCTGCTCATCCGTCCTGACCCGTGAATGTGACTTGCGGTGTGCTTTACTGTGACCTTGAGTCAGCTTGAGTCAGACTGGTCTGGTGGGTGTGTGCTCGCGCGCACACACGACTGAGAATCTTGGCCAAACAGGTTCACTGCTGTTGGAGCCATGCTTAGAAATGATGCGCGTATAGAGAGGGAGGGAAGGAGCTTTTGTTGGTGTGTTGTGCCCTTGCCAAGCAATCAACACTTTACACAAACACATACACACGTTTACTTGTGCAGACAATGACTTCTGGTTTGTGTATTCACGGAAAACTGGTTTTCTGCATATTTTTCCATGAGAATGTACACAGTTTTCCCTGCAAAATGATGCCACAAACGACTTTTCCGCAAATACAGACACTCGGCTAAGGGACACACTCCACAAATTACCTATGATCACCACCCAGTCTTGTCAGGGTCTACCGGTCTTGCCCAAATGGTTTTGTGGGTGGGCAAAGAGTCTCGACGGTAGATCATTCACCAAATTATTCCTCCAATATGAATAAGTATTATGATTATGAAATCTCAAGTTTGCCACGTCCCAGCGCGATGCTTGTGCCACGTACGCTGTCATAGCTTCTCGTCTCTTGTTATGTACGTGTGCATATAAACGTAATTGTTTGTACATACTCTATTGTATTGTGAATACTTGTAACAATACCGTACTGCAATTTTAATTTGCTGTGTGCGGCCTCGTGAGCAGCAGTGATATATCCACTGCTAGATGAAGGCCTCCCCGACACCCCATTGGTCGTTGGTGTATTTTGAGAACGCTTCACCGACCTGCCGCTGACTATCGCGCTTTGGTGGTAGCGCTATTATTTCGATAGTTTCACACGGCCGTGTCGATGCGGCTCCCAAAGCAAACAGCGTGAACGCACCCCCCCCACCCACCCCACGCGCGCTCTCACATTCGTCTGCTCGCGTTCTTCACCAGGGGCATCTACATGACCGGCTCGAGCATCATCGGCGGCGGAGTGAAGGCACCGCGCATCCGCACCAAGAACCTGGTCAGGTGAGCCCCAGATGCCCAGTCAGGTGACCCGGTTGGGTTCAGCGGAGCTATGATTCACGACAGTTTATGCACCGGGGTAGGTAAATCGGAGGCGTCCGTCAACAAGTTCCAGTGCTTCGTGCGAAGAAGGTCTGGGCCGTGTCAGAAAACACGGGATATACGGCAATGGCTACGTGACAAGCCGTTGTGCTTGGTGGTCATCCATATCCCCCCAGCACTATCCAGGCCCAGTGCTGCTTCGCTTCCGTGATCTGACGAGACCGGGGCGCAGTCCGGGTGATTTGATGGTAGGTTTTCCCATCACATGGGCGTGTAAAGCGTGAGGCCACGATGTGAAAGGGGGCGTCCAGCAGTCAGGTACCTCAAGCTGTTTTGATGTCGGTGACCGGTCGGTACGTCTCCTCCAACGCTCTCTCCGCTCTCGGTCCCTGCCTCTCTCTTCTCCCATGCAGCATCATCTTCTGCGAAGCTGTCGCCATCTATGGAATCATCATGGCCATCGTCATCAGCAACCTCGCCGAGGTGAGCGACCCAAACGAAATGCCACCGCTGAAGCGGAATATGTTCGTGTTTACTTTTGGCGATGCGTGTGTGCATCCTTGTGTATGATTTACTTGTGGCTCTGCGTGTGTGTACGTGTCTGTAAATGCCTGTGTTTATTGTTTTGTGTTGCAGCCTTTTAAAGGAGCCATCCCTGAGCTCATTGGTAACCGCAACTACCACGCAGGTACGGCACGGCACGCACGCCGCAGTACAGCACAATACAGCAACAACAAAGATCCCCCATATAGCCTTCAACAGACTTTTGGAGCGAGTTCTGCTTGCAAGCCAGAGGTCAGCAAACGGGTTTTGATTCAGTAGTAGGTTTTTACCCTTTAAACTGGTACAAAACTGACACCTTTATACAAGGCATCATGTTTGCAATAATCATCATCAGAGTTGTTTCCTTTTGTTTGCATTTTGACTACTTGTGTTGTGGTTATTGCAAACATGATGTCTTGTATAAAGGTGTCAGTTTTGTACCAGTTTAAAGGGTAAAAACCTGCTACTATATTTTGCCACTGATAAAGGAGGTCTCATAGTGGGTTTTGATTCCTTACCCGTACCCGGCCGCACCAGGGTCGCAAACGGGTACCCGTACCCGACTGGGTACGGGTAACCGGGTATCGGGTAGGGTACGGGTATCGGGTACCCGATTGCGACCTCTGTTGCAAGCACTTCACAAGGCCGGCATAGCTCGCATGACTGTGTGCCGCAGTGCACTTTGGCACATAGTTGTGGTGTGCTGCCCCTCTCCCGACAGGCTACGCTATGTTCGGGGCCGGCCTCACCGTGGGCTTCTCGAACCTGTTCTGCGGAGTGTGCGTGGGGGTGGTGGGGAGCGGAGCGGCGCTTGCCGACGCGCAGAACGCTTCTCTCTTCGTCAAGATCCTCATCGTGGAGATCTTCGGCAGCGCCATCGGCCTCTTCGGCGTCATCGTCTCCATCCTGCAGGTGGGCGGCGGACGTGGGGTGGGGTTGGGGTGGGGTTGTGGGTGGGGCTGTGGTGGGGCTGTGGGTGGGGTTGTGGGTGGGGGTTGTGGTGGGGATGTGGGGGGGTTGTGGGTGGGGGTGTGGGTGGGGTTGGGGTGGGGTTGTGGGTGGGGGTTGTGGGTGGGGTTGTGGGTGGGTTTGGGTGGGGTTGTGGGTGGGGGCTGTGGGTGGGGCTGTGGGTGGGGTTGTGGGTGGGGGTTGTGGGTGGGGCTGTGGGTGGGGCTGTGGGTGGGGGTGGGTGGGGATGTGGGTGGGGTTGTGGGTGGGGGTTGTGGGTGCGGTTGTGGGTGGGGCTGTGGGTGGGGTTGTGGGTGGGGGTTGTGGGTGGGGCTGTGGGTGGGGTTGTGGGTGGGGTTGTGGGTGGGGATGTGGGTGGGGTTGTGGGTGGGGCTGTGGGTGGGGCTGTGGGTTGGGGTTGTGGGTGGGGTTGTGGGTGGGGGTTGTGGGTGGGGTTGGGGTGGGGCTGTGGGGGGGCTGTGGGTGGGGTTGTGGGTGGGGTTGTGGGTGGGTTGTGGGTGGGGCTGTGGGTGGGGCTGTGGGTGGGGTGTGGGTGGGTGGGGTGGGGTTGTGGGTGGGGTGTGGGTGGGGGTTGTGGGTGGGGTTGTGGTGGGGTTGTGGGTGGGGTTGTGGGTGGGGTTGTGGGTGGGGATGTGGGTGGGGTGTAAGTGGGGTTGTGGGGGGGTTGTGGGTGGGGTTGTGGGTGGGGTTGTGGGTGGGGCTGTGGGTGGGGTTGTGGGTGGGGTTGTGGGTGGGGCTGTGGGTGGGGTTGTGGGTGGGGTTGTGGGTGGGGTTGTGGGTGGGGTGTGGGTGGGGCTGTGGGTGGGGCTGTGGGTGGGGTTGTGGTGGGGTTGTAGGGGTGGGGCTGTGGGTGGGGTTGTGGGTGGTGTGTGGGTGGGGCTGTGGGTGGGGCTGTGGGTGGGTTGTGGGTGGGGTTGTGGGTGGGGTTGTGGGTGGGGTTGTGGGTGGGGTTGTGGGTGGGGTGTGGGTGGGGTTGTGGGGGGGTTGTGGGTGGGGTTGTTGGGTGGGCTGTGGGTAGGGCTGTGGGTGGGGTTGGGGGGGGCTGTGGGTGGGGATGTGGGTGGGGCTGTGGGTGGGGCTGTGGGGGGATGTGGGTGGGGCGTGGGTGGGGTTGTGGGTGGGGCTGTGGGTGGGGTTGTGGGTGGGGTTGTGGGTGGGGCTGTGGGGGGTTGTGGGTGGGGTTGTGGGTGGGGTGTGTGGGTGGGGGTGTGGGTGGGGTTGTGGGTGGGGTTGTGGGTGGGGTTGTGGGTGGGGTGTGGGTGGGGTTGTGGGGTGGGGGTGGGTGGGGATGGGGTGGGGCTGTGGGTGGGGCTGTGGGTGGGGGCTGTGGGTGGGGCTGTGGGTGGGGCTGTGGGTGGGGCTGTGGGTGGGGCTGTGGGTGGGGCTGTGGTGGGGTTGTGGGGGGGTTGTGGGTGGGGCTGTGGGTGGGGCTGTGGGTGGGGCTGTGGGTGGGGTTGTGGGTGGGGTTGTGGGTGGGGTTGTGGGTGGGGCTGTGGTGGGGCTGTGGGTGGGGCTGTGGGTGGGGATGTGGGTGGGGTTGTAGGGGTGGGGCTGTAGGGGTGGGGTTGTAGGGGTGGGGATTGTGGGGGGGCTGTGGGTGGGGTTGTCGGTGGTGTTGTGGGTGGGGCTGTGGGTGGGTTGTGGGTGGGGTTGTGGGTGGGGTTGTGGGTGGGGATGTGGGTGGGGTTGGGTGGGGGGTTGTGGGTGGGGTTGTGGGTGGGGCTGTGGGTGGGGCTGGGTGGGGTTGTGGGTGGGGTTGTGGGTGGGGCTGTGGGTGGGGCTGTGGGGGGGCTGTGGGTGGGTGTGGGTGGGGTTGTAGGGGTGGGGGTGTAGGGGTGGGGTTGTAGGGGTGGGGCTGTGGGTGGGGTTGTGGGTGGTGTTGTGGGTGGGGCTGTGGGTGGGGATGTGGGTGGGGCTGTGGGTGGGGTTGTGGGTGGGGTTGTGGGTGGGGCTGTGGGTGGGGCTGTGGGTGGGGCTGTGGGTGGGGCTGTGGGTGGGGCTGTGGGTGGGGATGTGGGTGGGTTGTGGGTGGGGTTGTGGGTGGGGATGTGTGGGTGGGGTGTGGGTGGGCTGTGGTGGGGGGCTGTGGGTGGGGTTGTAGGGGTGGGGGTGGGGTGGGTGGGGTTGTGGGTGGGGTTGTGGGTGGGGCTGTGGGTGGGGTTGGGTGGGGCTGTGGGTGGGGTTGTGGGTGGGGGGTGGGTGGGGTTGTGGGTGGGGTTGTGGGTGGGGTTGTGGGTGGGGCTGTGGGTGGGGCTGTGGGTGGGGTTGTAGGTGGGGTTGTGGGTGGGCTGTGGGGGGGGTGGGTGGGGTTGTGGGTGGGGTTGTGGGTGGTGGGGTGGGTGGGCTGTGGGTGGGGCTGGGGTGGGGTTGTAGGGGTGGGGCTGTGGGTGGGGTTGTGGGTGGGGTTGTGGGTGGGGTTGTGGGTGGGGTTGTGGGTGGGGTTGTGGGTGGGGTTGTGGGTGGGGCTGTGGGTGGTGTTGTGGGTGGGGCTGTGGGTGGGGCTGTGGGTGGGGTTGTAGGGGTGGGGCTGTGGGTGGGGTTGTGGGTGGGGTTGTGGGTGGGGCTGGGTGGGGTTGTGGGTGGGGCTGTGGGTGGGGTTGTGGGTGGGGTTGTGGGTGGGGTGTGGGTGGGGTTGTGGGTGGGGCTGTGGGTGGGGTTGTGGGTGGGGTTGGGGTGGGGCTGTGGGTGGGGCTGTGGGTGGGTTGTGGGGTGGGGTTGTGGGTGGGGCTGTGGGTGGGGTTGTGGGTGGGTTGTGGGTGGGGCTGTGGGTGGGGCTGTGGGTGGGGCTGTGGGTGGGGGGTTGGGGTGGGGTTGGGGTGGGGTTGTGGTGGGGTTGGGTGGGGGTGTGGGTGGTGGGTTGTGGGTGGGGTTGTGGGTGGGGTGTGGGTGGGGCTGTGGGTGGGGCTGTGGGTGGGGCTGTGGGTGGGGTTGTAGGGGTGGGGCTGTGGGTGGGGCTGTGGGGTGGTGTGGGGGGGTTGTGGGGTGGGGCTGGGGTGGGGTTGTGGGTGGTGTTGTGGGTGGGGCTGTGGTGGGGCTGTGGGTGGGGTTGTAGGGGTGGGGCTGTGGGTGGGGTTGTGGGTGGGGTTGTTGGGTGGGGTTGTGGGTGGGGCGTGGGTGGGGTTGTGGGTGGGGCTGTGGGTGGGGTTGTGGGTGGGGTTGTGGGTGGGGCTGTGGGTGGGGCTGTGGGTGGGGCTGTGGGGTGGGGTTGTGGGTGGGTTGTGGGTGGGCTGGGTGGGGCTGTGGGTGGGGTTGTGGGTGGGGGTTGTGGGTGGTGTTTGTGGGTGGGGCTGTGGGGGGGGCTGTGGGTGGGGTTGTAGGGGTGGGGCTGTGGGTGGGGGTTGTGGGTGGGGCTGTGGGTGGGGTTGTGGGTGGGGTTGGGGTGGGGTGTGGGTGGGGCTGTGGGTGGGGTTGTGGGTGGTGTTGTGGGTGGTGTTGTGGGTGGGGCTGTGGGTTGGGGTTAAGGGGTGGGGCTGGGGTGGGGCTATGGGGGGGTGGGTTGGGGCTGTGGGTGGGGCTGTGGGTGGGGCTGGGGTGGGTTGTAGGGGTGGGCTGGGTGGGTTTGGGGGTGGCTGTGGGTGGGGTTGTGGGTGGGGTTGTGGGTGGGGTGTGGGTGGGGGTGGGGGGGTTGTGGGTGGGGTTGTGGGTGGGGCTGTGGGTGGGGCTGTGGGTGGGTTGTGGGTGGGGTGTGGGTGGTGTTGTGGGTGGGGCTGTGGGTGGGGCTGTGGGTGGGGTTGTAGGGGTGGGGCTGTGGGTGGGGTTGTGGGTGGGTTGTGGGTGGGGCTGTGGGTGGGGTTGTGGGTGGTGTTGGGTGGGGCTGTGGGTGGGGCTGTGGGTGGGGTTGTAGGGTTGGGGCTGTGGGTGGGGTTGTGGTGTGGGGTTGTAGGGGTGGGGCTGTGGGTGGGTTGTGGGTGGGGTTGTGGGTGGGGTTGTGGGTGGGGCTGTGGGTGGGGCTGTGGGTGGGGCTGTGGGGTGGGTTGTGGGTGGGGCTGTGGGTGGGGTGTGGGTGGGTTTGTGGTGGGGTTGGGGTGGGGTTGTGGGTGGGGCTGTGGGTGGGTTGTGGGTGGTGTTGTGGGTGGGGCTGTGGGTGGGGCTGTGGTGGGGTTGTAGGGGTGGGGCTGTGGGTAGGGGTGTGGGTGGGGTTGTAGGGGTGGGGTTGTGGGTGGGGTTGTGGGTGGTTGTGGGTGGGGCTGTGGGGGGGGTTGTGGGTGGGGTTGTGGGTGGGGTTGTGGGTGGGGTTGTGGGTGGGGTTGTGGGTGGGGTTGTGGGTGGGGTTTTGGTGGGGCTGTGGGTGGGGTTGTGGTGGGGTTGTGGGTGGGGCTGTGGGTGGGGTTGTGGGTGGGGCTGTGGTGGGGTGTGGGTGGTGTTGTGGGTGGGGCTGTGGGTGGGGCTGTGGGTGGGGTTGTAGGGGTGGGGTTGTGGGTGGGGTTTGTGGGTGGGGTTGTGGGTGGGTTTGTGGGTGGGGCTGTGGGTGGGGTTGTGGGTGGTGTTGTGGGTGGTGTTGGGGTGGGGCTGTGGGTGGGGCTGTGGGTGGGGTTGTAGGGGTGGGGCTGTGGGTGGGGTTGTGGGTGGGGCTGTGGGTGGGGTTGTGGGTGGGGCTGTGGGTGGGGTTGTGGGTGGGGCTGTGGGTGGGGTTGTGGGTGGGGCTGTGGGTGGGGTTGTGGGTGGGGCTGTGGGGGGGTTGTGGGTGGGGTTGTGGGTGGGGCTGTGGGGGGGTTGTGGGTGGGGCTGTGGGTGGGGCGTGGGTGGGGCTGTGGTGGGGTTGTGGGTGGTGTTGTGGGTGGGGCTGTGGGTGGGGCTGTGGGTGGGGTGTGGGTGGGGTTGTGGGTGGGGTTGTGGGGGGCTGTGGGTGGGGCTGGGGTGGGTGGGGTGGGGTGGGGTTGTGGGTGGGGTTGTGGGTGGGGCTGTGGGTGGGGCTGTGGGTGGGGTTGTGGGGGGGCTGTGGGTGGGGTTGTGGGTGGGGTTGTGGGTGGGGCTGTGGGTGGGGCTGTGGGGGGGGTTGTGGGTGGGGTTGTGGGTGGGGTGTTGTGGGTGGGGTTGTGGGTGGGGTTGTGGGTGGAGCTGTGGGTGGGGCTGTGGCGTGGGGTTGGGGGTTGGGGCTGTGGGTGGGGCTTGTGGGTGGTGCTTGTGGGTGGGGCTGTGGGTGGGTGTGTGGGTGGGGCTTGTGGGTGGGGTTGGGGTGGGTTGTGGGTGGGGCTTGTGGGTGGGGTTGTGGGTGGTGTGTGGGTGGTGTTGTGGGTGGTGTTGTGGGTGGGGGCTGTGGGTGGGGCTGTGGGTGGGGTTGTAGGGGTGGGGCTGTGGGTGGGGCTGTGGGTGGGGTTGTGGGTGGGGTTGTGGGTGGGGTTGTGGGTGGGGTGTGGGTGGGGTTTGTGGGTGGGGCTGTGGGTGGGGCTTGTGGGTTGGGGTTGTGGGTGGGGCCTGTGGGTGGGGTTGTGGGTGGGGCTGTGGGTGGGGCTGGGTGGGTTGGGGTGGGGTGTGGTGGGCTGTGGGTGGGGCTGTGGGTGGGGTTGTGGGTGGTGTGTGGGTGGTGTGTGGGTGGGGCTGTGGGTGGGGCTGTGGGTGGGGTTGTGGGTGGGGTTGTGGGTGGGGTTGTGGGTGGGGCTGTGGGTGGGGTTGTGGGTGGGGTTGTGGGTGGGGCTGTGGGTGGGGTTGTGGGTGGGGTTGTGGGTGGGGTTGTGGGTGGGGCTGTGGGTGGGGCTGTGGGTGGGGTTGTGGGTGGGGTTGTGGGTGGGGTTGTAGGGGTGCGGTTATGGGGCTGTGGCGCTTCGGTAATGATGGTCATTGTTGGAGCTGGGCTATCCAATTAATTCAGTGATCGATTACTCTACCAATTATTAATTCTTTATTAAACTATATGGGTAACACTTGGAGAAAAAATATTCAACTCTGAATATCATTTTGCGTCGATTAATAAACTAAATTGCAGTGTATGCATTAACCAAGCAACTATATGAATGTATGTTAAGCGTCTTCGCACCATATATAGCCAACCGTGCTAATTGGAGGTGCAGGGAAAGGACAATGATTGACCTGCTGGCATCGTTGTTGTTTGTGTTTTACGCAGACATCGAAAGTGAAAATGGGAGACTGAGCCATACAAGTGACAGCTGCTGTTGGTGACCAGAACACACGTTCAGTCCACAACCAGCGAACGCACGACTCCTAACCCTAATCCCATGCGCATACACTTACACACGTACATACATATATACACACGAGCTGGTACACGAGCCACACACTGTCATACATTAGACACACAACCATTACACATAGACCCACACACAACCCACACACACCCACAATATACACGCCGCAAAGACATATACACCCACACATACATCATTCACATACACATGTATACCCACTCACTTACGCACATATCCCACTCACACATGCAAAGACACACACACATCAACCCACACAAATACACACAACCCACATGCATATACACACACACACCGTACATGTGCACGCACACACCCCTATACACCAACTCCCCCGCATGATGCCCACGCATACATGCATTCACATACGCACACCCCGCGTGAACATCCACCCCACACACACACACACCCTGCACACACACTTCTTGCACACACACACATCTGCCTAAGGACACCTAAGAGCACGCTCTCTGGAAACTCCCCCTGTCGAAGCTTAACACTGGGCGGCCACCGCTTAAATCACCACAGCCACAGCGTTATTCGTGACTGCAGAGCGGTCTGCTGCACGAGAGGCATCCTCGCTCCTCTGCCGGCACCTGAAGGCTCTCCGAGACATTTCGATTCAATCCACGCCGATCGCAGCTGTTTCCGAGGGATTGAGATGAGAGAGTCTATTTAAGATTTAACCTACCCAACGAGGTATTGTAGGTGAGAGACCACTTGAGAATTTTCACAATCCCCGTGTTGGGGGGGGGGGTGGGTAGTCTTTGGTGTAGAATTCTTGACGTGTGCATGTGTGGGCAGCCTGTCAGCATTGTCAGGGGAAAGTTTCCGGTTCTACTTGGGTGTGTGTGTGACCCCCCCAGAACTGGTGTCATTCACAGTTATAATTGTGTAATTTGTAATGAAAGCGATCGAAATTGCAGCTAGCAATTACAACCACACATTCATACCCTGAATAAAACAAAGATACACACCCGCACAACAACAGCAACCGCCGTTCGCCACATAAGAGATGGTAATATCACCATGGCGTTTGTGCCAGGCTAGGTGCACTTTGTGTGTGTGCACCACGTACAAAGACACATACATACACACACGTACCCAAGGTCACCTCAGTAAAGAGACTCGCAACTGGAAACTCCCCCCGTCGCAGTTTAACCTCTTCCAGTCTGACCATTGGGCCGGCTCTGCGAACAATCGCTGGCGCAGCATCGATGCTCAAGTACAAACAGATCCGCTGCGCGAGACGCACTCGCGCTGCCATCGCGTAAAGGCTCTCTCGGTTTGAAGAGCTGTTCCTTTGACATACATTTCTGTTTCATCCGCGCCGACACTTATTTGTACGTATGTTGAACTTCTTTCGCACCGTACGTAGCCGACCGTGCTAATCGGAGGTGCGGGGGAAGGACAACAAACTAAACGCAAAAAGCAGTTGTAAAGAAATGAGTTTTCAGTCTAGATTATTTAAAAGTGCATAGCTCCAGTGGCTTCCGCATATCGGAAGGAAGAGCGTTCCAGAGGGCTGCAGAAGCGCCTCTGAAAGCGCCGCGATGCGGTGATCGTCTTTGTCCAAATGGCCAGCCAAAAGCTGCTGCTGCGAGGATGACCGGAATTCGCGTGACGGCTTATGCTCCCACTCCTTGACGAGATCAGCAAGGTGTTGTGGTTGATCTTCTGGTTCTTTCGGTAAGTCACGTAGAAGGAAAATAATAAAAATAAAACATAATAAAATAATTCTCACGACGTTTCGGCCACAATGCAAGCAGCGTCTTCAGGTGAAGAACAGGTCTGTCGAGAAGGCAGAGTGTTGTGGTTGATTTGTTACAAGCACTGTCGTGTCTAATGAGTGCGACCTTATAATGCGAGCTGTTTGAGATGAGTGCCCGTTGCCGATTTTGAATGCCTACCGAGGTAGGGGCAGACTCGTCGATTAACGGACACCGCTTTACGAATCTCCACGGTCGATCCGTGCCTCGTGGTTGGCCGCATGTAAACTACCTGGCATGTGCTTCTGAACGAGCTGGTCATCGGTAGTTAGGGAGGAGTTTCCAATTGTGTCAGTCTGTCCGTGTGTGTGTGTGTGCTCGACCTGGAGTCGGTTACAAATGCGTTATTGCGTCACTTTGCAGTCGCAATGCAAGTGCAAAAAAAACACCATATCGGGATTGCTGTTGCGGCCAACATCGCTGCTGAACTCGTGTTTGACTCCAGCTCTGGTACGTGCTCGCCTGCCAATGCGCTCGCGCGCTTTCATCTGCGTTCATCTGCACTCTTTGGCCATGCACATTCGGGCTATGCGCACCCACGTGCTGGGTCGTGTCCCCGTAAGACACGGGGCTAACGGAGGAGCGTGACGGATGTCGAAACACGTGGGGGATTTTTTATTAAATTTGCAGCGTTGATACATTCCATGATTGGATTCAGAATGTAATCGCCGATCACCAAATCACCAGGAATGTGTCCTGTTTCGTAAGCCAAGCAGAGTCGAGCCTGGATAATGTTTGGATGGGCGACGACAATGTACAAAATTGGCATTGTAGGCCGCTGTTGGGCTACATTGCCAGCAGAAGGCGGCAGTGCAGCAAAATCAACCGTTGTTACTGTGCTCTGCTCCAGCATCTATTTCACCAACCAGCACTGCCCAGCGGGAATTATGGTCAAATATCACCCATGACCCACACAGCATAAGGAGGCCCTCAGCCAGCAGTGGATTAACTCGGGGACTGAACATGTTCATGTGATATGACTCCACCCAAACCAGTGGCGGTGCACATCCGAGGTAGTCGCAGTTTTGCCGAGGACAGTGGGACATTCAAAACGGTCATCATCTCAGCTTGGCCATTAATAAACAACGCTGACTGCATTGATCACCATTCACCTGTTTATTTGCACTGCATATTATTGCTGCACTGAAGACGCACGGCCGTAATTTGTCCGTCACGTGTTTAGCATCATGCCACGTGTTTAGCATCATGCCACGTGTTTAGCATCATGCCACGTGTATCTTTGTTCAAA
Source organism: Lethenteron reissneri (assembly GCF_015708825.2). Taxonomy (NCBI): domain Eukaryota; kingdom Metazoa; phylum Chordata; class Hyperoartia; order Petromyzontiformes; family Petromyzontidae; genus Lethenteron; species Lethenteron reissneri. The sequence continues at coordinate 4,877,316 of NC_083782.1, forward strand.
GACGAATAGAAGTTTGAGGCGAGCGATTATATCACGATTGCTTTTGGTTGCGTCTGGGGTACACGGACTTGAGCACAAACAACTGGAATCACAACAACAAAAACAAGAGTAGACCCAAGTCTTCTCTCATTGAAAGATTTGGTCCGATTTGTTTTGGCAGCAAATCGGCTCCCTAAAAAAAAAGTAACTCTTCTGCAATTTTGCATATATTTTTTTTTCTTTCGTTATGTTCAGGGGCGGGAGAGTATTGAGATTTGTTAAAATGCACGCAGCCGATCAATACAAAGAGACACACACGACAACCTTGTTCGTTTCGGAATGCTGTATTAATTATTGCCACGTGTAAATGGCTTAAACGGAATTGAATGTTTGGAAGTGGTGTAGTTGACGTACGAAACGTGTGTAGTGTAATGTTGTGCTCGTCTAAACGTCCCTCCACCACTCCCCCCCCCTGGCTCTGGTGTGGTTTAGCAGTCGTGTGAGAGTAGCCGTAACCTCGTTGTGTGGCAGCAAAAAACCCTCGATGTGCTGTATTTAATTTTTAAGAGGCTTGCCACGGGGCACCTTTTCCTCTCATTGAGTGGCTTGCTTGTCGCTTGAATGTCGCGCGATTCCTTACGATCTTTATGACCCCCCCCCCCTACCACCACCACCTTATCCTTCCTCTTTGAAATGGTTACAGCCCGGGGGTTGTGCGCTGTGTCCTCGAAATAGCATGGGTCGAGAAATACCACCACGTCCAGCACGCAACGGAAGTGGGGTCGATTGGGAAGATGACGCGTGGTGGAGGTGAAGTATGGGTACTCCTACCTCTTAAGATGTCGGGCTGGTGCTGGAAGAGTAGGCCAAAAGCACTCCGTAGATCTCCCTCTGGTGATGTGAGTAATCGGTTTGAAGGGCTGTTCCTCTTACACAAGCTTTTTGGGGGAACCCCTAAAAAAGAGAACGTAAAATCACGTTCCCAAAACTCGCCAGAGGCGTGCAAATGCGGATGCTGATTTGATGACGGGCTGCGTTTGCACGCCGTGCAGATTTATCACAAGCCAGGACAGCAGTCCCACTTTGGTACCGTGGTGCAACTACTTGTGGCAGTGGATTGTGTGTGTGTTGCAAAATTTGGCTTGTGTTTTTTTTACTTTAATTGTATTTTTTGTTTTATATTGCTTTTTGTGTATAGTATACCAAGCAATATAAATGCAACTCCTGGTTGTAAATGCGCGAAATTTTGCCTTCGTGGAATATTTTTGGTGGGTTGTAAGGAAAGTGAGTGGATTATCCCGGTATTTCGAGGACACTGGTAGTTGCTTTTGCCCTGGGCTGTGCCGTTAATTGATTTGGTTCCCCAAGCCCCCCCCCCCCCCCCCCCCACAGTATCTTACGCGTGTTGAGTATTCACGGACGCGCGGTGGGAATTGTTGTAAATTGCAATGCTCGATTAAATTTTAAATAGTGTGACGCTCCTGTCTGCTTGTGGAGAGTTATTGAAAAATACATCACGCCGACACGTTCGTTTTTGCACACAAATCTGGCTGTCGCCTGATGAAGCTGGGTTGTAATTACTGGCTAACGTACTCAGATTGTAAATGTTGTGCCTTGGCTCTCCAATACACCGGTGTGCTGTACTAGTAACGAATTAGCATTTTCTGTTTATGTGACAACCCTTACGAGTTGGCTATGTCGCGTAGTGGCCCAGCCAGGGGATGGCGGGGGGCGACGGCCCCTAAAACCTTCTGCCTGTGAGTTTGTCCCTCAGCCCGCAGGTGCCGAGGGACGAGGGGAGCCGCAGGAACCCCAGGAGGACGAGCCACCACCCCCCCCCCCCCCCCCCCGAGACCAGCCACGAGGGCCGGGCGGATCCCCGGACCCCGTAGCGCTACCTCGTGGGGCAGCCCAGGCGAGGTGCTCCAGTCAACCGGACGGGGACGGGCGCCTCGGGGTGCTATTTGGTGCCACAGCAGCGAAGCCGCTCTGCCGACGCCGCACCTACGACCCCACCACCACCAAGCAGCTTGGCCGACACTGCTCCTCCCTCACCGCCCCCCCACATGAACACCCGGACACACCCCCCCACATAGAGCCTCGCGGGGAAGTCGCCTGGCCCCACAGGTTTCACCCAGGAGCCCTCCTCGTGGGGGAACATTCTCCACGGTTTTCCCTGAGGCCAGGGAATTGACTTAGGCTTCCCCAGGCTAAATTGCGCTGCGGCACCGTGAATTAACGTGGAATTACACGGTCACGACGAGGCTACGCAGCCCCCGCGGGTTAAGACACACACCACACACACAGGTCAGCAGGCAGGTAGGGGGCGGAGCCACGAATGGCAGGCCCTCTGATTGGTCGGGAGCTTCGTGGCAAACCTAGATGCGGACGTCGCTGAGAGCAACGGTCCGATCTGTTTGGCCGAGAAGGCGAGCGGATCAGCGCCAAATCCTCTTTGATGTAAAGAACAATAACGGGCGAGGCAAGGTAGAGTTATTTAGTCGTGATCAGCGATTGGAGCAGTCATCTTGCCGGCCACTGGATCGTCTGTGTGAAGAGTATCAGCGCAGCCAGGGCCCCGCTCCCAGCGAGAGCTTCGTGCAGCTAAGACTTCACGCACATCCGAGCCGAACCGTGAGTACGTGAGAGAGAGTTGGGATTTAGCGTAAAAGCCTCGGGAGATTAATTCCAAATAGACGAGGTAGGTCGGGTTTAGACCGTCGGGAGATAGACTTGCCTTACCCTGTTTAACACGTAGGCTTTCGCGACCAATATTATTCATAATCAACGTTGTTGGGTTTAGATCGCGTTATTTATAAATGTGTCGTAACCCTCCACCACCCGACACGGCCAATCAGTAAAAAAAGTGTCACGTTTACAAAAGACAAATAGTTCACTGCTTTAGCCCACCGGTGTGTTGAAGCGTGAAACCACAACATTTACAATTTGAGTAGCACGACGTTTCGCTGGTAATTGCATCCAGCATCATCGGGCAATTCGCCAGAATGGTGAGGCTCTGCTGTGTCTCCTGTTCTTATATAGAGCAGCAGCAGCAGGGTGACGTCATCATTATCTCATTAACTCATCATGCCTTCTAGATTTGAAGCTTTCGTGACTGCAAGGATTCATTCATACTCTTAGTTCTTTCGGTAAAGTCACGTAGGTAAAAAATGAAATTCAAATTAATAAAAATAAAACAATAAAAATCACGACGTTTCGGAGGCAACACAAGCTTCCGTCTTCAGGTGAAACAGTCACAAAAAATATTTGTACCTTATATAGCGCTGCCCTTCCTGGGTCCTCCCCCTTTAACCACTAATAAGGTACAGATATTTTGCTGTGACGGTTTCACCTGAAGACGGAAGCTTGTGTTGCCTCCGAAACGTCGTGATTTTTATTGTTTTATTTTTATTAATTTGAATTTCATTTTTACCTACGTGACTTTACCGAAAGAACTAAGAGTATCATCATGCCTTACCCTGCTGATTCCGACTGATTCAGGTAATAGGGACTCGTGGAAAAAACTCTAAAGCAGAGGATAGAATCGCACGGGTACACGTGGCAGTATTATTCGTGCGGCTATTGTTGAGGTTGTGTCCAAGCGTGGTGCGTGAATCTTGTCGCCAGCTACTCTGGAGGACGGTTAAAGCATTTCTTTAATTCCCCAGTACACAGCAACACTTGTGCTAACACGAAACATCCGCCCCACAGCCCTTTAAATCATTTATAGATTTGAAGCTTTCGTGACTGCAAGGATTTGTACTCTTAGATTTTTTTCGGTAAAGTCACGTAGGGAAAAAATAAAAAATAATAGAAATAATAATAGAAATAAAATAATCTATATATATAAAATCGTTCATGTCTGTGTGTGGTGTGTGTGTGTGGACTGCACTTTCATTGGACGGCGGTTGCCCCTGGCAACGGCTAGCCACGCCTTCGCCGCTTTCATTGGACGGCGGTTGCCCCTGGCAACGAGTAGCAACTTTTCTCCGCGGGGTGGACGCCATTTTTAATAGCGCGGGGGGGGGGGGGGGGGGGACCGGCACCCGTACCCAGCGTTCGCCGGGTGCGAAAATCAGGCAAGGCGGGAGGCTCTGCACGGTGCTAGGCCTCGACACCCAACACGCCACTCTGAGGTAAATTCATACAAATTTCACGTCCTCTACAGAGTGGCGAGGGAGGCAGAGTGGCGAGGGAGGCAGAGTGGCGAGGGAGGGACTCAGCCTCAAAACGAGTAACTGGTGTGGCGTATTAACATCGCCACTGGGGAGACAAAGGCGGCCGGGCGTGGTGGATACAAGTCCCGGGCAAAGCCGGGTCATGACTATGTGTGTATGTGTTTATGTGTATGTCTGTGTGTCTGTATGTATGTGTGTATGTATGTGTCTGTATGTGTTTGTGTGTATGTATGTGTGTGTCTGTATGTATGTGTGTGTATTGTGTATGTGTTTGTGTGTATGTATGTGTGTTTGTATGTATGTGTATGTTTGTGTGTATGCATGTGTGTGTATGTGTTTGTGTGTATGCGCGGTTATGTATGTGTGTGATGTGTGTGTGCAGCAAGCGCGTGTATGTGTACCTATGGACGCGCGCGCGTGTGTTGTGTAGGGGGAACGGTAGTGTAGTGCTTAGCGTACTGCCTGTGTCTATGTGTGTGTGGTGTCGTGTGTGTGTGTCTGTGTGTCTGTGTGTGTGTCGTGTGTGTGTCTCTGTGGTGTGTGTCTGTGTGTGTGTGTCTGTGTGTGTGTGTCTGTGTGTGTGCGTGCGTGGTGTGTAGGAGGAACGGTAGTGTAGTGCTTAGCGTGCTGCCTGTGTGTGTCTGTGTGTGTGTGTGTCTGTGTGTGTGTGTCTGTGTGTGTGTGTCTGTGTGTGTGTCTGTGTGGTGGTGTGTGTGTGGGGAGCGGTAGTGTAGTGGTTAGCGTGCTGTCTGTGTGTCTGTGGTGTGTGTCTGTCTGTGTGTTCTGTGTGTGTGTCTGCGTGTGTGGTGTGGGGAGCGGTAGTGTAGTGGTTAGCGTGCTGTCTTTGTGTCTGTCTGTGTCTGTCTGTGTGTTTCTGCGTGTGTCTGTGTGTGTGTGCGTCTGTGTGTGTGAGGAGCGGTGGGTGTAGTGGTTAACGCTACGCTGCGCTACCAACCGGCGAACCGAGTTAGATTCCCGCTCATGGCCACCACCGATCAAGATTATTTGAACCTCACATAGGTCGACTCAGCCTCAAACGAGTAACTGGTGTGGCGTATTAACATCGCCACTGGGGAGACAAAGGCGGCCGGCCGTGGTGGATACAAGTCCCGGGCGAAGCCGGGTAGTACAGCTAGTATAATAAAAAATGAAAGTTTTTATTTTATTATTTATTTTTACTTCCGTGACTTCACCGAAAAAGCCTTTAAATCATGCTCCAATACAACCCCCCAATCGGCTACGCGCGTGCGCGTGACGTCATCGCCCTCTGACCCCCTGACCCCCCGTTCCGCGCGTCTGATTGGTGCAGCGGGGTTGCGTGAGTGGCTGAGAAGCGATGGGGAGATTCCAGGCAGCCGCGTGGCAGCCCCTCCCCACCCAGCCCTCCCAGCCCCGCCCTCCCCACCCAGCCCCGCCCTCCCCACCCAGCCCCTCCCTCCCCACCCAGCCCCGCCCTCCCCACCCAGCCCCTCCCTGCACGACGGACGCAATAATCCCCTGTGGCCTGGTGTCACCAGGAGGTTCCCACCAGTAAAACGGCGTTTTAAAGTCGCCACGGACGACGCGACGCTTTGTTGAGCGAGACTTTGGTGTTCGATCGGGGCCACGGGCGGAACGAGACACGCCACTTTGAGGGTTCAACTCGAAGCGAAATAAAAAGAACTACATCTCTCTCGCGCGGAAAAGTCATCGCCGCCTCGCCTGGAGTGAAGCCTGCGGCACAAGGCCTCTGCCGTGCCCTCTCTGTCGGTAAAGACGCGTGCGTGCGTGTTTGTGTGTTTGTCTCTGTGTACGTGTCTGGTGTGTGTCTGTGTGTACCTGTGTGTGTCTCTGTGTGTCTGTGCGTATGTCTATGGGGAGCGGTGGTGTAGTGGTTAGCGCGCTGCGCTATGAACCAAGTTACCCGAGTTCGATTCCCGCTCACGGCCAACACCAGTGACGGATTATGTGAACCGGTCCTGGGCCTCCCCTAGGTCGACTCAGCCTCAAATGAGTACCTGGTGCGGTGTGTAGCAAACATCGCCACTGGGGAGACAAAGGCGGTCGGGCGTGGTGCTGGCCACCCACCCCTCGTGTGCCGTGCCGGCCTTCATAGGTGCTCGCTAACAGCACTTGCCCCTATAGTCTGTTAAGGTTATACGGGGGGCGTCTTTGCCATTCACATTAGAAGCGTTTACTTTTGTTCGGACGGTGAAATAAACGCATCTATTATTGCCCCCGTTGTTGTGAGGAGGTTGCCATCGACTGGGCTGGGTTATTTAAACTCCCGTCTTGAGACTGGGCGAGAAGGCCTTTTGTTAGTTTGAGGGAGGTGGTGGTGGTGATGATAGTAATACTCTTTGGTTCTTTCGGTAAAGTCACGTAGAAAATGAATACTAGATCACGACGTTTCGATCGCCACACAACAGGCTTATTGTGTCTGTCCGTCGTGCATCCAAAATGGGAGGGGTGGGGCTGGGTGGAGAGGGGAGGATGGGGAGGGGCTGGGGGGGAGGGGCCGGATGGGGAGGGGCTGGGTGGGGGGTGGGGCTGGGTGGGGAGGGGCTGGTCACCCCGTGGTGCCCTTATAAAACTCAACGTTTAACCTACTCACGCCGGCTTGTGCCCGCCCTCACAGTCGGGCATATTTGCGGAATTCACCACGCCGCCGTTGACCCTGGCCATTGACCGAGCAACCCAACGTTCCTACCAGCTCCCTCCACAGGAATGTATTAAGACCGTGCGATCTGGATTTACATGCGGTAGAGCAATGTCTAAATGCAATCATATCTCAAGACGCAGTACAGAAATTGTGCAAAATGTGCTTCCACTGGTTTATTAATTCCATGTGGTAAGAGCCGGTCAAGAGACGAGGGTCATGAGCCTGGGCTCAGAACAGGGGGGGCGAGGAGTCTATAGTACAGGATGCTGAAAAGAGTTCCATACCTGAGGGGCAGCAGAGGAGAATGAGTGAACTCCGTCGTGAATGTTGACTGGGACTGATAAAAAGCCTTGGTTTCCGGACTTGAGTGTGTGGAGGGGAGTTGCGTGAGGCAAGGTGGAGAGGTATGGGAGTACGTGGAGGGGAGTAGTGAGACGAGATTGTAGAGGTAGGCAGTTGAGTGCATGAAGGATTTGAAAGGGTGTCAAAAATTCACCGTATCAGTTTTTCAAGCAATATTTACTCTTCACTCATTCCAACAACAGTGAACTGCATACCCAATACAACTCACACAGTACTCATTACCCTCAACCTCATCGTTTAACTCAACAGGCCGTCTCCGGCAACAGCATGGCCTCTGTGGCACAACGCAGACGCAGCAGCAGCGTGGACCCGCATGGGGACTTCCCGGCGTGGCTTGCCTCCCGCGGCATGAAGCTCACGTTCGCCGAGGCCATGGAGCGCGAGCTGGGGATCAGCGACTACGAGGAGCTGCTGGCGTGCGCGCTGGCACCGCAGGTCCGCGTCGAGCTGTTCGCCGCCGCCAAAGAGCGCCTGCCCTTCGCCTTCTACGCAGTGCTGCGCCGCATCGCAGATTCGCTGGTCCACGAGGGGGGGGCACCGGGGAAGGGGGATCGGTGGCGCTGGGCGGGCTCGTGGAGACGATCGTGGCGATGCTGAGCGCGCTGAGCGACACACTGCATCACGCCGCACAGAGGTTCATCTCGCTGGAGCCTGGGATAGCGGCCGGAGAAGAGCTGTCCCAATCCGGTGGGTGGCGGCAGGTGGCCAAATGGGTCGGTGAATCCAGAGCTAATACCTGGTAACTCGGTAGAATGGCTTTGGACCAGCGTTGGTTAGAGGAAGATACAATTCAAAACATATGTACAGTCCTTATCTTGTTGTAGATGTGTGCCTAAGTAATCTACGTGCAGTAACATAATTAACAGACAAATATCCTTCATAAAAAGAAAAACCGACAAGAACTACTTCTTACGATACAATTACAGTTTTGTTCCCCATTAGCATGTGGGCCTTCGGACTCCTAAAGCAAGCATTCGTACATGCAAGCAAAATCTGAACAGTTTTATATTTTTTAGAGTCTCACAAAGAGACCGAAACATTTTGGTTTGGTGAACGTACGATTCACATTCCTTTCAGGGACCATAAAGGTTGTGTGTCCCTCGATTTGATGAATATTTGAGCGGTCTGTTGAAGTAACTTGAGAATAAATAGTTGTGTGATGGCATCTTCCAGGCTGCTCTGTGGCACAGATTGATGCACTGCCGGCTGCAGAATTGCAAATGAAAATGTCATGACATTGGGAACACCAAGGCCAATCCTTCCAGTGCTGGTTTCATTGGACAACTCTATCTACAGAGTAAGTCTCTAATAGATAGAGATAACTCGTTGACAGCAGCATAGCAGAAGAAGAAAAAAATAACAGCAAAAGGCAGTAGTTTTATAGCATCGGATGTTCATCATTGTTCCATGCGCACACCACGTGTTCAGAGAGTGTAAAGAGTGAGATCACGGTGGCGGCGACGGTGGCGGCAGCAACGGGGGAGCCCAGCAGTCCCCTACACCCGGGGGAGGATTGCGGTGTCTCGAGGATTCTGTGTCGGAGCACCTGGGCCGCGTCCCACGGAACAGCGCACATTGCGGTACGGGAACAGCTCCAGCCACCCGGTAACCTGTGGGTAAATAGATGACACCAAAAGGATTTTTGGCGTCATCTGGTCCAACACCAATGGAGACTAGGCTCTAAGAAAAGCTATCTCGGGTGTGGACCAATCAACTTCAAGGACAGTGCATATCATCATCATCAGAGTTGATCATTGGTTTTTTAACCCTTCTATCTGGCAACAAAACTGACACCTTTTTTTTACAAGGAGTCATGTTTACATAGACCACAATACAAGGCACCATCTGGTCCAACCCATGTGAGACTAGGCTCTAAGGAAAGCTGTCTCAGGTGTGGACCAATCAACTTCAAGGACAGTGCATATCATTATCATCATCAGAATTGATCATTGGTTTTTTTACCCTTCTATCTGGCAACAAAACTGACACCTTTTTTTTACAAGGAGTCATGTTTACATAGACCACAATACAAGGCGCCATCTGGTCCAACCCATGTGAGACTAAGCTCTAAGAAAAGCTATCTCGGGTGTGGACCAATCAACTTCAAGGACAGTGCATATCATTATCATATCAGAGTTGATCATTGGTTTTTTACCCTTCTATCTGGCAACAAAACTGACACCTTTTTTTTACAAGGAGTCATGTTTACATAGACCACAATACAAGGCGCCATCTGGTCCAACCCATGTGAGACTAAGCTCTAAGGAAAGCTGTCTCGGGTGTGGACCAATCAACTTCAAGGACAGTGCATATCATTATCATCATCAGAGTTGATCATTGGTTTTTTTACCCTTCTATCTGGCAACAAAACTGACACCTTTTTTTAACAAGGAGTCATGTTTACATAGACCACAATACAAGGCGCCATCTGGTCCAACCCATGTGAGACTAGGCTCTAAGGAAAGCTGTCTCAGGTGTGGACCAATCAACTTCAAGGACAGTGCATATCATTATTATCATCAGAATTGATTATTGGTTTTTTTACCCTTCTATCTGGCAACAAAACTGACACCTTTTTTTTTTACAAGGAGTCATGTTTACATAGACCACAATACAAGGCGCTATCTGATACAACACCATGTGAGACTAGGCTCTAAGGAAAGCTATCTCGGGTGTGGACCAATCAACTTCAAGGACAGTGCACATTATTAAAGTTATGTTTTTGTTTGCATTATGACTGCAGGTATTGTGGTCTATGTAAACATGACTCCTTGTAAAAAAAGGTGTCAGTTTTGTTGCCAAATAGAAGGGTAAAAAACCAATATATTTTTACTGGGAAATGAGGATCCAATGGTGTAAATCATCAGAGTTGTTTATTTTTGTTTGCATTTTGACTGCTTGTGTTGTGGTTATTGCAAACATGATGCCTTGTATAAAGGTGTCAGTTTTTGTACCAGTTGAAAGGGTAAAAACATATTACTATATTTTGCCACTGGTTAAAGAGGTCTCATAGTGTAAACCTGTGGGGTCTTTTGGAGCCCGGATTCAGTCATGTCACGTGGCCAGTTTCAATTAATTGCCAAGGTCACATTGACCCGTATGTAGAGCAGTGTGTTTACACAAGAGACCCCCTCCCACTCCAGTCTTTCTCCCTGTTTTGCACTACTCACTACTGGGTACTTATTACCTCGATTATGGTATTTGCTATAACATCAGAGTTAGATTTACAATACTGTCAAACTTTGTCAGTCTGCCTTTATTCCCTTTACCTTGTACTTTACCATGTCAACAGTCTCTCCCCGTGGTCGTGTGGATTTTTCTCCGGGTCCTCTGGTTTTTCCCTCCACATGTAGAATCAACATCACGCATTTTGAGCATTTGGCTGCTATACATTTCCACATGATAAGACACTTTGTTGAGCTATCATTTGTGATAGCCAGGTCGCTTCTGAAAAAGAGCCACAACTCAGTGGGCCTTACCTGGTAAAATAAAAGAGAGTAACTTTTTTTTGTTTCACCAGATTTGCAGTTCATGATTGTGTGATTGACAAACTTATTTATTTATTTACCCTCCCCATACAATTCGATGAATTGTCAACAGTTTAAGGTCAAGATTCGACTACGTATATTTTTTTGTTCAGTCTGGTACGTTCCTATTCACACCATTAGCAAGTACTTTGCTGAGTAAGTCGATGCTTGTATTCATAAGTGGAGGAGTCAATTCAAACGAATTAATTTGTTATTTAGCAAGCCCAAA
>NC_083782.1:4888732-4928732 GCF_015708825.2 Lethenteron reissneri
TCGGTCGTTTTTTAACCCACTTCCCGTGATCCAATCGAGCTGAAATTTTCCACACAGACTCGTTGTGCGAGACAATTAATTTTCGTGAATTTTTTTCCAAAATGTTACACTGTTTAGGGAATTTTTTAAAAATATTAAATTACCAATTGCTTAATACTGGCAGACAATCATCTGACCCATAGGTGGCAGCCATCTCAAGCCAGAGGACGAGAGGACTCTAACCGCCACGCATATAAAGGATTTATAGTGAAAAACTTTGTTTTTACGGGTTATACTTATTTTGAAACCGTGGCGTATCATGGGAGGGCAGTGGAGTCAACGATGTATTGTCCCGGTCCGCCCTAATCTTTGACGCCTCCGATGAGCACGGACGGCCACGTACGGTGCAAAAGAAGTTCAACGTCCGCCATGAACGCGTGGACGAGGAGAAAGCGACAGGAGGGCGAAACGAGACGAGACATTTGAGGAATCGAGAGGAAAGGGACTGGAAAAGGAGCGGAGAAACGGGAGCGAAAGATCGTGAGGGATCAGGGCGGGGAGGATGTTGCTCCACATCGTATCAAGTACTCATTTTAGGCCGAGTCGACCTAAGCGAAGCCAAAGGAACCGGTTCAGACACTCGTCACCGGCGTTTGGTGGCCGTGAGCGTGAGTCAAACTCGTGGTGGCTGTGATCGTGGCGCGCTAACCACTACACCACCGCTCCCCCATAAACGCACACACAGTCACAAACTCGAGCGCGCACACACACACTCGGTACACTCTACACGCGTGTGAGCACGTGTTTACACTTACGCCTATCGGCCCTACTGCTCGTACACCCGTACAGCATACGCACACAAACACACATACTTTATTTTGGTGATTTTTGAAAAGTTTTTCGGTTTGGCCATGTTTGTTTCTTGTAGTACAGAGTTAGACTGAAAAAAAAGACTGATGGCCTTAATCTAAGTTGTCTTGTGGTTGTTGTTGGTTGTTTGACTTGCATCCCACTGGGATTTTTGCACACAGTGTTGGTGTACGGTGCTTTTTATGCAATATTTTTGCTGTCTTTTTTTGGATTTTCTGTTTGCACATAGTCACTTTAAGATATTTTCTTGTTCATGTTTTTTTTGTTTGTTGCGGTTGCACCCGATTCAAGAGCCGAATGGCTCACAAGGCTATACCTAATAAATGAAACTTGAAACTTGAAACACACACACTTCAACTTACACACACACACGCACACAATTTCACACGAAAGACAAAGATCAACTGTACTTTTATAGCCTTAACGGAGTTTTGGGGCAAGTGGTGTTTAGTGACCAACTATGAAGGCCGGATGGTTGCACATAACGCCCGCGACTGAGTTGACCTGTGGGCAGAGCACAGAGCCAGGTCACGTAATCGACGTGGGCTGTGAACGGAAATCGAACTCTGGCCACGAAGTTCAGAGCGCAGCGCGCTGACCACAACGCTACCGGTCACTCTAATCTTTGACAACACACACGCGTGCACACACACGCGTGCACACACACTAACTTAGCCACACACACACACACGCGTGCACACACACTAACTTAGCCACAGACACACGCGTGCTCACACACACACACACTAACTTAGCCACAGACACACTTCCCTTTTAACAACAAAGACAAATATCCCCCGTATAGTCTCAACAGACTGTTGGGGCAAGTGCTGTTAGCGAGTAGCACCTATTAATGCCGGACACGGCACACCAGGGGGTGAGTGGACAACACCACACCCGGCCGCCTTTGTCTCCCCAGTGGCGATATTTACACATCGCACGAGGAACTCATTTGAGGCTGAGTCGACCTAGGGGAGGCCCAGAACCGGTTCGGATAACCGTCACTGGTGATGGCCGTGAGCGGGAATCGAAGTCGCAGTGCGCTAACCATTACACCACCACTCCCTACACACACACCAACACGCACACACCCACACGCTCAACAACAACAACCGCCATTTGCCACTAAGTGGCGGTGACGTCACTACGACGCTTGTGCCAGGCTAGGTGCATCTTGAGGCCATGTGAACTGTCGAACGCCCGCTGGCAGGAGGTCACGGGGCAGACCCAGGTGCCGCGGGTCGACTGACTGAGACGACTGGCTGATGCACCAGCTGTGCCCCCTACTGTGCCAACTTGCTGTGCTTTAGCCACCCGGCGTTGTTGTGAGCATCGCTCCTCCGCCCTCTGTTGTTGTTGGAGGGCGACTGCCTCCAAGTGCCCAGTAGCTGCGTCCTTCACGAGCCTCCTCCACCGCTGGTACCAGTCATCGGCAAGTCCACTCAGCTCCACACAAAGATCCCCCGTATAGCATTAACAGACTGTAGGGGCAAGTGCTGTTAGCGAGCACCTATGAAGGCCGGAACGGTACACGAGGGGGTGGGTGGCCAGCACCACGCCCGACCGCCTTTGTCTCCCTAGCGGCGATGTTTACACACCGCACCAGGTACTCATTTGAGGCCGAGTCGACCTAGGGGAGGCCCATGACCGGTTCAGATAATCGTCACTGGTGTTTGCACGTGAGCGGGAATCGAACCCGGGTCGCCAGGTTCGTAGTGCAGCGCGCTAACCACTACACTACCGCTCCACACGCGCACACACCCACAAGCGCACACACCCACGCACCCACTCAGCTCACGGATAAACAAACACAGATAAGAGAAGTCAGAATACCTCGCCCGGCGAGACGAGCACGGGTCCCAAGAGCGGGCAGCGGACGACAGCGAGACAGCCCCCGACATGTCTACAGACCCGAACCCCAACTCCTCCAGCCGTCATGAGAAGGTGAGAAGTCTGCTGTGCTCATGGAAGTGGAATGGTTTCGGGGTTCGAGAGCGATGGCTACGATCCCGGTCCGACGCGAGTTCGATTCCAGCTCACGGCCACCAACGCCTGTGACGATTGTATCTGTGTCGGGTCCCGGGCCTCCCCGAGGTTGACTCAGCCTCAAGTGATTATCTGGTGCGATGTGTAAACATCGACACTTTGGAGACAAAGTTGTCCGGGCGTGCTTCTGGCCACCAGCCTTCCTGTGCGCTACTTCCTTACGGCACTTGCCCCGACCATCTGTTCAGCCTATCGGGGGCCACTTTGTTTTTGTTTGAACGGTGCTACGTGGGATTCAGTATATTTCTGCGCACGTGTGTGTGTATCTATATTTGAGAGCATTCTGAGAAGACGGTGGAGACTGCCTGGAACTCTCCAGCCCCACCAAAACAAAACTCTCACGCCGTCAAAGACTCTCCCCCCCACCCCCTCCTCCTCCTCAACTCTCCACGGGTGACCACTGCGGTGCTTGTGGAACGGGTACAGAAAGCCCCCGTACCTGGGCAGTGTGCCCAATGCCAGCTCCCGTGGTGCCGAAGCAGAGATTTCACTCCGGATCACAGGAGTGGCATTATCTTTTCATCGGTTTGGAAGCTGCCCGACATGCCGCTCCATGCGAAGAGATTGGTCTTGAGCCAGAGTTAATGCCCCCTGCTTTGTATGCTTGCAGAACGCGGATCCCTTCATAGGAAACACGCTGTCCCTGCAGCTTGACACATTCAAGCTGGCCTGCCTACGATACGCATCCTGGGTTTAACCAGACAGGATTGTATGAGGAGCTCACAGATCATTTGAGAGATCTGGACACAGTCCCGTCAGTGAGCTCCTCCGACAGACGAGGCTGTTGGCTCGGTTATGGAGCCCGCATTCCCAGCCACCGCATGCCTCAGCGTATTTTGTTTGGCCAGGTAGAGAGGGCTAAATGGGTGCTGCAGAAGCTAGAGAAGAGATGGAGTGATGTGATACAGGAGGATGTGGAGCTGAGTGGACTGCGTTTTTTGGTTTGGCCATGTTTGTTTGTTGTAGTACAGAGTTAGACTGATGGCTTTCATCTAAATTGTCTTGTGGTTGTTGTTGTTGTTTGACTTGCATCCCACTGGGATTTTTGCACACAGCGTTGGTGTACGGTGCCTTTTCTGCAATATTTTGCTGTCTTTTCTTGGATTTTCTGTTTGCACATAGTCACTTTAAGATGTTTTCTTGTTCATGTTTTTGTTTTTTGTTTGTTGCGGTTGCACCCGATTCAAGAGCCGAATGGCTCACAGGGCGATACCAAATAAATCAACTTGAACTACGCCACTGATAATGTAGTCACTACACCACTGATAATGTAGTTACTACACCACAGATAATGTAGTTACTACACCACTGATAATGTAGTCACTATGCCACTGATAATGTAGTTACTACGCCACTGATAATGTAGTTACTACACCACTGATAATGTGGTTACTACGCCACTGATAATGTAGTCACTACGCCACTGATAATGTAGTTACTACACCACAGATAATGTAGTTACTACACCACTGATAATGTAGTCACTATGCCACTGATAATGTAGTTACTACGCCACTGATAATGTAGTTACTACACCACTGATAATGTAGTTACTACACCACTGATAATGTAGTCACTACACCACTGATAATGTAGTCACTACACCACTGATAATGTAGTTACTACACCACTGATAATGTAGTTACTACACCACTGATAATGTAGTCACTACACCACTGATAATGTAGTCACTATACCACTGATAATGTAGTTACTAGGCCATTGATAATGTAGTCACTATGCCACTGATAATGTAGTTACTACGCCACTGATAATGTAGTCACTATGCCACTGATAATGTACTCACTACACCACTGAAAATGTAGTCACTACACCACTGATAGTGTAGTCACTACACCACTGTGTGGGTGGTGGTGATGGTGGTGATGGTGGTGGTGTCTGTGATTGACAGAGTAAGGGGGCACAGGTGGTGCATCTGCCAGTCATCTTAGTCAGTTAGCCCATGGTCTCAAAGTGCACCTGGCCTGGCACAGGCGCCGTGGTGACGTCACCGCCACTTAGTGGTGAATGGTTGTTGTTGTTGGTGGTGGTGGCGGTTGTTGTTGGTGGTGGTGTCAGGGCTACGCTATGAACCTGGCAACTCGAGTTCGATTCCCGCTCACGGCCAACACCAGTGACGATTATCTGAACCGGTCGTGGGCATCCCCTAGGACAGGGGTCGGCAACCAAAATAACAAGAAGAGCCATTTCTTTCCAATTCGGTACAAAATTCAGTATTTCAAGAGCCGCAATGCATCTGAGTACATACTGTACATACGTACATATCGTCAAGAAGCAGCCCGTAAAGAGCCGCATGCGGCTCCGGAGCCGTAGGTTACCGACCCCTGCCCTAGGTTGACTCAGCCTCAAACGAGTTCCTGGTGCGGTGTGTAAACATCGCCACTCGGGAGACAAAGGCGGCCGGGCGTGGTGCTGGCCACCCACCCCTCATGTGCCGTGCCGGCCTTCATAGGTGCTCGCTAACAGCACTTGCCCCGAGATTCTGTCAAAGCTATACGGGGGATCTTTATCTTTGTTGTTGGTGGTGGTGGGGGAGGAGGAGGAGGGAGGAGACGTGAGTTGTATTTTTCTATTGCCAATTGAAGTCACCTGGGACACGCGGGTTTGGTTGCAACGTGGGGATGAGCGACCCGCTGTGTTTACTGCAGGCAACTGCCGCTCTGGGTCAAGGTTCGATCTGAACATTCGAACCTCCAAACCCGGCGGTGGTGGCCACGCTGCTGTTGCACGTGACTGCCTGTCGCCCAGCACTGTGGCGGCAGCAGCGAGGGTGGGTGGATCACGCACGGATGACGAACTCCCTTCCACGTAGGCACGGAGGAGCCGTGTCCCTGGCTCGCCGGCAGAACGCAGGAGAAGCAAAGCGTGGACCGATGCTTACCCGTCCCCTTCTATGTGGGATAGAACGTTGCTCCCTCGCGCAAGGCGTGGGTTTTTTTTCTTTCCCGAGCGCTCCGTTGTCCTCCGCACGTGAACAAACACATTCCTGCGGAGGGAGCTGGTAGGAACGTTGGGTTGCTCGGTCAATGGCCAGGGTCAACGGCGGCGTGGTGTATTCCGCAAATATGCCCGACTGTGAGGGCGGGCACAAGCCGGCGTGAGTCGGTTAAACGTTGAGTTTTATAAGGGCACCACGGGGTGACCAGCCCCACCCCACCCAGCCCCACCCAGCCCAGCCCCTCCCCACCCAGCCCCACCCTCCCTACCCAGCCCCTCCCCACCCAGCCCCCCCCTGCACGACGGACGGACGGACACAATAATCCCCTGTGGGCTGGTGTAACCAGGAGGTTCCTACCATTGACCGAGCAACCCAACGTTCCTACCAGCTCCCTCCGCAGGAATGTGTTTACAATCACTGTGTAACAAAAACAATTGTTATTCCTGGGTAGTAAGTGTTATTTCTAATTGCTTAGGCCTCAAAAGTACAGAAAGTTACTATTTATTCTCCACAAACTTTGCTTTTGTGATCATGACAGTGATATTTTGAAATGTACCTATCGTCAATGACAAAACGCGGTGTGCATTTGTGTCATTCCTTCACGTAAAGTCCTGGTCACAAAAGCAAAGTTTGTGGAGAATAATATCCACTTTCTATGCTTGTGAGGCATAAGCTATTAGAAAATAACACTACCCAGGAAAAAAACTATTTTACATCGTGAATTAGTATTCTTAGTGGTCATGCTAGCCAATAGTGGAGGGGTTGCCCTAGTAGGTATATTGTTTTTGGTGGGGAGCGGTGGTGGGGGGGAGGTTTGGGGCGGTGGTGGTGGGGGGTGGTGGAGGGGGGTGGTGGTGGGGGGTGGTGGTGGGGAGCGGTGGGGGGGGGTTGGGCGGTGGTGGGGGGTGGTGGTGGGGAGCGGTGGGGGGGGTTTGGGCGGTGGTGGGGGGTGATGGAGGGGGGTGGTGGTGGGGGGTGGTGGTGGGGGGGTGGTGGTGGGGAACGGTGGTGGGGGGGGGGTTTGGGTGGTGGTGGGGGGTGGTGGTGGGGGGGTGGTGGGTAGCGGTTCTCGCTACGCTGCGCTACGAACTCGGCGACACGAGTTCAATTCCCGCTCACGGCCACCAACACCACTGACGATTATCTGAACCGGTCTTGGGCCTCCCCCTAGGTCGACTCAGCCTCAAATGAGTACCTGGTGCGGCCGGGCGTAGGTGCTGGCCACCCACCCACCCGCTCGGTGAGCCGTGCCGGCCTTCATCGGTGCTACTCGCTAGCAGCACTTGCCCCAGCAGTCTGCGCAGGCTATACGGGGGATCTTTGTCTTTGTGGGCGAGCTCACGAGCAGGCGCGGTGGCATTGTGAACGCGAGACCACGAGCCCGTGCCCACTGCCTGCTGCTGCCGCTGCCGCCGCTGCAATCGGATCTGCCACGATGGTTAATTGATGGGTTTCCTCCACAGCGATGGTCGCGCTCGGTGTAAGCTGAGCGCTCGGGGCGGCGAGAGACGAGAAGCCACGTGGCGTGACCTGCCCTCGAGTCGGGAGATACGGAGAGGGAGGGGCAGACAAACGCCCAGGGATAAGCAGGAAAGGGAGAGGGGGGGGCACATTAGAGTTTATGCTAAACAATAACAACAATAATTTACAACAACAGCAATAACTTGTCACCCTGCTGCTGCTGCTCTATATAAGAACGGGAGACAGAGCAGAGCCTCACCATTCTGGCGAATTGCCCGATGATGCTGGATGCAATTACCAGCGAAACGTCGTACTCAAATTGTAAATGTTGTGGCTTCAACACACCGGTGGGCTAAAGCAGTGAACTATTTGTCTTTGTCAACGTGACACATTTTTAACTGATTGGCCGTGTCGGGCGGTGGAGGGTTACGACACATTTATAAATAACGCGATCTAAACCCAAAAAAGTTGATTATGAATAACATTGGTCGCGAAAGCCTACGTGTTAAACTGAGCAATAACTTGTGTTCAAATGAAACGGATAACTTTTTTTATTTATTTACCAGGTAAGGTCCACTGAGCTGTCTCGCTGTTTTTGCGAAGCGACCCGGCCACAAAGGATAGCTGACCAAAGTGAATTATCATCACGTGGACGTCGATTTTAAATGTGGAGGGGAAACCCGGAGGACCCGGAGAAAAATCCACGCAACCAGGGGGAGAGAGGGAGAGAGACATCGAGAGAGACACACCGAGAGAGACACACCGAGAGAGAGAGACACACCGAGAGAGAGACACACCGAGAGAGACACACACCGAGAGAGACACACACCGAGAGAGACACACACCGAGAGAGACACACACCGAGAGAGAGACACACACCGAGAGAGACACACACCGAGAGAGACACACACCGAGAGAGACACACACCGAGAGAGAGACACACACCGAGAGAGAGACACACCGAGAGAGACACACACCGAGAGAGACACACACCGAGAGAGACACACACCGAGAGAGACACACACCGAGAGAGAAACACACACCGAGAGAGACACACACCGAGAGAGACACACACCGAGAGAGACACACACCGAGAGAGACACACACCGAGAGAGAGACACACACCGAGAGAGACACACACCGAGAGAGAGACACACCGAGAGAGAGACACACCGAGAGAGACACACACCGAGAGAGACACACACCGAGAGAGAGACACACCGAGAGACACACCCGAGAGAGACACACACCGAGAGAGACACACACCGAGAGAGACACACCGAGAGAGACACACACCGAGAGAGCCAGAGACACACCGAGAGAGAGACACACCGAGAGAGACACACACCGAAGGACGACACACCGAGAGAGACACACCGAGAGAGGACACACACCGAGAGAGAGAGACACACCGAGAGAGACACACACCGAGAGAGACACACCGAGAGAGAGAGAGATCCGAGAGAGAGACACACGAGAGACACTCACCGAGAGAGACACACACCGAGAGAGACACACCGAGAGAGACACACACCGAGAGAGACACACACCGAGAGAGACACACACCGAGAGAGACACACACCCGAGAGAGACACCCACCGAGAGAGGGACACACACACGAGAGAGACACACCGAGAGAGACACACACCGAGAGAGAGACCACCGAGAGAGACACACACCGAGAGAGAGAGAGACCGAGAGAGAGACACACCGAGAGACACACACCGAGAGAGACACACACCGAGAGAGACACACCGAGAGAGACACACACCGAGAGAGACACACACCGAGAGAGACACACACCGAGAGAGACACACACCGAGAGAGACACACACCGAGAGAGACACACACCGAGAGAGACACACACCGAGAGAGACACACACCGAGAGAGACACACACCGAGAGAGACACACACCGAGAGAGACACACACCGAGAGAGACACACACCGAGAGAGAGACACACCGAGAGAGACACACACCGAGAGAGACACACCGAGAGAGACACACACCGAGAGAGACACACCGAGAGAGACACACACCGAGAGAGACACACACCGAGAGAGACACACACCGAGAGAGACACACACCGAGAGAGACACACACCGAGAGAGACACACACCGAGAGAGACACACACCGAGAGAGACACACACGAGAGAGACACACACCGAGAGAGACACACACCGAGAGAGACACACCGAGAGAGACACACACCGAGAGAGACACACACCGAGAGAGACACACACCGAGAGACACACACCGAGAGAGACACACACCGAGAGAGACACACACCGAGAGAGACACACACCGAGAGAGACACACACCGAGAGAGACACACACCGAGAGAGACACACACCGAGAGAGACACACACCGAGAGAGACACACACCGAGAGAGACACACACCGAGAGAGACACACACCGAGAGAGACACACCCGAGAGAGACACACACCGAGAGAGACACACACCGAGAGAGACACACCCGAGAGAGAGACACACCGAGAGAGAGACACACCGAGAGAGAGACACACCGAGAGAGAGACACACCGAGAGAGACACACCGAGAGACACACACCGAGAGAGACACACACCGAGAGAGACACACACCGAGAGAGACACACACCGAGAGAGACACACACCGAGAGAGACACACCGAGAGAGACACACACCGAGAGAGACACACACCGAGAGAGACACACACCGAGAGAGACACACACCGAGAGAGACACACACCGAGAGAGACACACACCGAGAGAGACACACCGAGAGAGAGACACACCGAGAGAGAGACACACCAAACTCCAAATCTACAGCGGCAGGCGTCGTCAGGGTCGGGATCGAACCCACGCCCTCCTGTATACCGGGCAAGGTAGTAAACATTTCGCCACCGAGGCGCCCACATACACACACACGTGACTGCTCCTGCCTCGTGTGTGACCTGGTGGCAGTGATGGCCCATTTGGGGGGGAGGGGGGACGGGACCCGAAGCAATTAACGAAATTGAGCGTTTCACGTGACCACACACATTGTGTGTGACGCACGATCGCAGTGGTGTGTAATGATCACGATGTTGGATGACTGTGCAGCTACAATCACTCTTCGGGGTCATGGTCCTCGGGGTCACTCCACTGCTGGATGAAGCCCCCCCCCCCCGCGGTTCTGCGACATTAACAATCCGGCCGCATTCCGTCGCTCCATCTCCTCGGCGGGCAAACTCGTTCCCTAGCCCTCAATGATAGAAACAAGGAATGTACATTTCGATTTAAAGCTTTCGTGACTGCAGGGATTCATCTTCTTGGTTCTATCGGTAAAGCCACGGAGAATGGAAATAATAAAATAATGAAATAAAACATTATAAAATAATTCTCACGACGTTTCGGCTGCTTGCGTTGTGGCCGAAACGTCGTGAGAATTCTTTTATTATGTTTTATTTTATTATTTTATTATTTCCCTTCTACGTGACTTTACCGAAAGAACCAAGCAAATGGATGTACAGCTCTGCTTTTAATCGTGTTCATATAATAGAGTGATGAGATTTTTTTTTACAGTTTTTTTTATATATAAAAGGATCTGAATTTAAGATAAGTTTTGTGTGCCCCTTGGATTACTTGGGGCACGAGATTTGTTATCTTTGCTTGCTCGTTTGCTCCTCGCCGTCACCACCGTGGCCTTGGGTTGGGAGCCGCGGTGGGGGGGGGGGGGGTGCGATGGGAGGTGCGGAGAAAGGAGGCAGGGGATCGGAGCGGGAGAGAAACTTGAGTCCTTATGCCACTTGGCAGAAAGCGGCCGCGCTCACAAATGGGTGAAAGCACGCGTGTGGGGGGGGAAAGGCCACAAACGACGCTCATTTCGCGGCGTCACGAAATAGACAAAGTTATAACGTTGTAGGTTGTTTAAAAAAAATGTTTTATCAAGGTCGCGGTTGCTACGCGCGGGTGAATATTTAACTTGAGGTGTTTGGTGGCGCGCGTTCGTCGGTAGACCGGCACCCTCACGCACCTGCGTGTGAGACGGAGCTTACCTGTATGTGAGTCGGGAGTCACCTGTGTGTGTGAGACGGGACTTACCTGTGTGTGAGACGGAGCTTACCTGTGTGATACGGAGCTTACCTGTGTGTGAGTCGGGAGTCACCTGGGTGTGTGAGACGGGGCTTACCTGTGTGTGTGAGTCGGGACTTACCTGTGTGTGTGAGGCGGAGCTTACCTGTGTGTGAGTCGGGATTTACCTGTGTGTGAGTCGGGACTTACCTGTGTGTGAGTCGGGACTTACCTGTGTGTGAGTCGGGACTTACCTGTGTGTGTGTGAGTCGGGACTTACCTGTATGTGTGAGACGGGGCTTACCTGTGTGAGTCGGGACTTACCTGTGTGTGTGAGTCGGGAGTCACCTGTGTGTGTGAGACGGGGCTTACCTGTGTGTGTGAGTCGGGACTCACCTGTGTGTGTGAGACGGGACTTACCTGTGTGTGTGAGACGGGACTTACCTGTGTGTGTGAGACGGGAGTCACCTGTGTGTGTCCATGGCCGTGTCTGCCGCCTGATCGATCATGTTCCCGAGTCTGACGAGGAAACTTGGGGAGGTGAGTTTGTGTTGTGATTCACACGCATTGTCGTCTTCATCATCGCCGTCGTCTTCATCATCACCGTCATCACCACCACGACCATGATCCAGATAATGGTAATTACCAACGCTTCCTAATGTTACCATAGATTCATGAGCACCATCATCATCACCGCTCGCACCATCGTGAAGACAATTACTCTGTTACCACCTGCACCACCACCACCACCACCGTCAATCATAGTTGTTATCGCAATGTTACATTTGCGTGTGTGTTTGTGGGGAGCACGCTGCCCTACGAACCTGGCGACCCTGGTTCGATTCCCGCTCACGGCCAACACCGGTGACGATTGTTTTAACCTGTCCTGGGCCTCCCCTAGGTTGACTCAGCCTCAAATGAGTGTGTAAGTATCGCCACTGGGGAGACAAAGGTGGCCGGGCGTGGTTGCTGACCACCCAACCCCTCGTGTGCCGTGCCGGCCTTCAAAGGTGCTCGTGAACAGCACTTGCCCCAACAGCCTGTTAAGGCTACACGGGGGATCTTCGTCTTGTGTGTGTAACGCAGTACCACCTTCGGGAATTCCGTGGGGCGGTGTCACAGTGGCCGGTGTCACGGTGGCCGGTGTCACGGTGGCCGGTGTCACGGTGGCCGGTGTCACGGTGGCCGGTGTCACGGTGGCCGGTGTCACGTGGTGCGCGATCACCAGCGCGGTGAAGTATGGCGCAGGGGGAGGTGCTCATGCAAGAAGGAGAGGGGGGGGGCACTGTAGTTGTGTGGTGGTGGTGGTGGTGGTGGTGACGGTGGTGGTAGTGGTGGTGACGGTGGTGGTAGTGGTGGTGGTGGTAGTGGTGATGGTAGTGGTGGTGACGGTGGTGGTGACGGGTGACGGTGGTGGTAGAGGTGGTAGTGGTGGTGGTAGTGGTGGTGGTAGTGGTGGTGGTAGTGGTGGTGACGGTAGTGGTGACGGTGGTGGTAGTGGAAGTGGTGATGACGGTGGTGGTAGTGGTGGTGACGGTAGTGGTGGTAGTGGTGGTAGTGGTGGTGGTAGTGGTGGTGGTGGTAATGGTGGTGACGGTGGTGGTAGTGGTGGTAGTGGTGGTGACGGTGGTGGTGGTAGTGGTAGTGGTGGTAGTGGTGGTGGTAATGGTGGTGACGGTGGTGGTAGTAGTGGTGTTGGTAATGGTGGTGACGGTGGACCTGGCGCTTTGCGGGTCCGCCGCTTGCTGCAGAGGTTCGCGGTTCGATCCAGCGGCTATCCCTGGTTAATACGGTGGCGAGATGTTAACTCTCTCGCCTGGTCTACAGGAGGTTGTGGGTCCGATCCCGACCCTGACGCCTGCTGCTGTATATGTGAAGTTTGCGTGTCTCTCTCCCACTGGTCGCGTGGATTTTTCTCCGGGTCCTCCGGTTTCTCCCTCCACTTTTATAATCAACAGCGCACGTTTGGAGTATTTGGCTGCTTTGAATATCCACGTGATGATGATTCGCCACTTTGTTGAGCGATCATTTGTGGTGGCCAAGTCGTAGCTCAGTGCAGCCTCACCTGGTCAAATAAAAAAAAAGTGTATGTTTGTGTGTCTATGTTGAACTTCTTTCGCACCGTACGTAGCACAGCCGTGCTAACCGGCACCGCCTCTGTCCCCCCCCCCACCCTCTTTGTGTAACATCCACCCAGGGAGAGCGGCACCTGGGATTTGAGGGCCTCTACTTGAACATGCGAGCCGCTCACGGGGATGGCCGTGACCTCTCTGAGCTGCTCCGGGAGAGGTGAGAGCCCCCCCCCCAACCCCCCAGCCCCCCCCCCCTCAGTCTCCCCACCCCCGCCCCCCAGCCCCCAGCTCCCCCTCCCCTCCCCAGTCCCCCCATCCCCGCCCCCCCAGCCCCCCCCCCACCCGCCTCCCCTCCAGTCCAACCCCCCAGCCCCCCACACTCACCAAACACAGCAAACTCACGCGAGATGAAGAGACACACACAGAGAGACGAACAGACACACACACACAGACACAGAGACGAACAGACACACACACAGAGACGAACATACACACACACAGACACAGAGACGAACAGACACACACACACAGAGACACAGAGACGAACAGACACACACAGACAGACACACACAGAGACTTACAGGCACAGAGACGAACAGACACACAAACAAACAGACACAGAGAGACGAACAGAGACACACACACAGACACAGAGACTAACAGACACACACACAGAGATGAACACACACACACAGAGACTAACAGACACACAGAGACACAGAGACGAACAGACACACACACACAGAGACGAACAGACACACACACACACAGAGACGAACAGACACACACACAGAGACGAACAGACACACACACAGACAAACAGACACACACAGAGACTTACAGGCACAGAGACGAACAGACACACAAACAAACAGACACACACAGAGAGACGAACAGAGACACACACACAGACACAGAGACGAACAGACACACACACAGAGATGAACACACACACACACAGAGACGAACAGACACACACAGAGACACAGAGACGAACACACACACACAGAGACGAACACACACACACACAGAGAGACGAACAGACACACACACAGAGACAAAAACCACCGCCCCTCGTTGCTGTAGACGGAACCTCCATCACAGAGGGCGACATTAACACGACTGCCTCCACTGCTACCAGTTGCCGGGAGCTCCAATCGCCTCTCAGGCTCCCCCCCCCCCCGTCTCACAGGACTGTGTGAGGAGGGAAACTCGGTCTGGTTCTGGACTTCACTGCTGTGGCCTCACACATAGACCCATAGACACTCATAGAGTTCACTGTGGTTCATTGTTATGTGATCACACACAGAGACCCGTAGACACCCATAGAGTTCACTGTGGTTCATTGTTATGTGATCACACACAGAGACCCGTAGACACCCATAGAGTTCACTGTGGTTCACTGTTATGTGATCACACACAGAGACCCATAGACACTCATAGAGGTCACAGTTGTTCATTGCTATGTGATCACACACAGAGACCCATAGACACTCATAGAGGTCACAGTTGTTCATTGCTATGTGATCACACACAGAGACCCATAGACACTCATAGAGGTCACAGTTGTTCATTGCTATGTGATCACACACAGAGACCCATAGACACTCATAGAGGTCACAGTTGTTCATTGCTATGTGATCACACACAGAGACCCGTAGACACTCATAGAGGTCACAGTGGTTCATTGCTATGTGATCACACACAGAGACCCATAGACACCCATAGAGGTCACAGTGGTTCATTGCTATGTGATCACACACAGAGACCCATAGACACCCATAGAGGTCACAGTGGTTCAATGCTATGTGATCACACACAGAGACCCATAGACACTCATAGAGTTCACAGTTGTTCAATGCTATGTGATCACACACAGAGACCCGTAGACACCCATAGAGGTCACAGTGGTTCATTGCTATGTGATCACACACAGAGACCCGTAGACACTCATAGAGGTCACAGTGGTTCATTGCTATGTCATCACACACAGAGACCCATAGACACCCATAGAGGTCACAGTGGTTCAATGCTATGTGATCACACACAGAGACCCATAGACACCCATAGAGTTCACAGTGGTTCATTGCTATGTGATCACACATAGAGACCCATAGACACCCATAGAGGTCACAGTGGTTCAATGCTATGTGATCACACACAGAGACCCATAGACACCCATAGAGTTCACAGTGGTTCATTGCTATGTGATCACACATAGAGACCCATAGACACCCATAGAGGTCACAGTGGTTCATTGCTATGTGATCACACACAGAGACCCGTAGACACTCATAGAGGTCACAGTGGTTCAATGTTATGTGATCACACACAGAGACCCGTAGACACCCATAGAGTTCACAGTGGTTCATTGCTATGTGATCACACACAGAGACCCGTAGACACCCATAGAGTTCACAGTGGTTCATTGCTATGTGATCACACACAGAGACCCGTAGACACCCATAGAGTTCACAGTGGTTCATTGCTATGTGATCACACACAGAGACCCGTAGACACGCATAGAGTTCACAGTGGTTCATTGTTATGTGATCACACACAGAGACCCGTAGACACTCATAGAGGTCACAGTGGTTCATTGCTATGTGATCACACACAGAGACCCGTAGACACTCATAGAGGTCACAGTGGTTCAATGCTATGTGATCACACATAGAGACCCATAGACACCCATAGAGTTCACAGTGGTTCATTGTTATGTGATCACACACAGAGACCCATAGACACTCATAGAGGTCACAGTTGTTCATTGCTATGTGATCACACACAGAGACCCATAGACACTCATAGAGTTCACAGTTGTTCAATGCTATGTGATCACACACAGAGACCCATAGACACTCATAGAGGTCACAGTTGTTCATTGCTATGTGATCACACACAGAGACCCATAGACACTCATAGAGGTCACAGTGGTTCATTGCTATGTGATCACACACAGAGACCCATAGACACTCATAGAGTTCACAGTTGTTCAATGCTATGTGATCACACACAGAGACCCGTAGACACTCATAGAGGTCACAGTGGTTCATTGCTATGTGATCACACACAGAGACCCGTAGGCACCCATAGAGCTCACAGTGGTTCATTGTTATGTGATCACACATAGAGACCCGTAGACACCCATAGAGGTCACAGTGGTTCATTGTTATGTGATCACACATAGAGACCCGTAGACACTCATAGAGTTCACAGTGGTTCAATGTTATGTGATCACACACAGAGACCCGTAGACACGCATAGAGTTCACAGTGGTTCAATGTTATGTGGCTTCACATAGAGACCCGTAGACACGCATAGAGTCCACAGTGGTTCATTGCTATGTGATCACACACAGAGACCCGTAGACACGCATAGAGTTCACAGTGGTTCAATGTTATGTGGCTTCACATAGAGACCCGTAGACACGCATAGAGTCCACAGTGGTTCATTGCTATGTGATCACACACAGAGACCCGTAGACACGCATAGAGTTCACAGTGGTTCACTGCGATGTGATCACACATAGAGACCCATAGACACCCATAGAGGTCACAGTGGTTCATTGCTATGTGATCACACAGAGACCCATCGACACCCATAGAGGTCACAGTGGTTCAATGCTATGTGATCACACACAGAGACCCGTAGACACCCATAGAGGTCACAGTGGTTCATTGTTATGTGATCACACAGAGACCCATCGACACGCATATAGGTCACAGTGATTAATTGCTATGTGATCACACACAGAGACCCGTAGACACGCATAGAGGTCACAGTAGTTCGCTGCTATGTGGTCGTTGGTCTGCATCGTGGTCATTCGTAGCATTTCCGCTTGTGAAGGCTGTGGGAGGATTTTCCATGCAGCCAGTCGTATGCACAACAAAAGACCAAGTTCCCCATATAGCCTTCAGCAGACTGTTGGGGCAAGTGCTGTTCGCGAGCATCTTTAAAGGGCGGCCCAGCAACGTGAAAGGGTTTTGTTTTGGATGCCGAACAACGTTATCCCAGGCCGCCTTTGTCTCCCCAGTGCTGACGTGTACACACCGCACTGGGTATTAATTGAAGGCCGAGCAGACCTAGGGGAGGCCCCAGCTCCGATTCAAATATTTTCCATTCCTTAATAGCCGTGAGCGGGAATCGAACTCGGGTGGCCGGGGTTCGTTAGCGCAGCGCGCTAACCGCTGTGCCACCGCTCCATGCCAGAATCACCAGGAACTCGCCGCTCAGCTCTCTCGGGGTTGTGTTTGGTTCGTGCAGCGAAACGTCGAACTCGCTGCACGCGCTGAGGTGGGTGGTGGTGAGAGGTGGGAGGGGGGGGTGCAAAGCCAGGAACTGAATCAGCATATGGAGCAGAACGTCGGACCTCACGCCTAGAAGCTCGTAGGACAAGCCGACACTGAACCCGTTCGCGTGGATTCAGTGGTGCGGAAGCATACAGGGGGAAGAGTAGGCCAAATACTCCTCAGGGGCGGTGAGGAGGGGGGAGTGGAGGCGCGTTATTGAGCTCCATCCAGTGGAGGCCCGTTCGCCAGCAGGTGTGTGTGCAGCAGGTGTGTGAGCAGCAGGTGTGTGTGCAGCAGGTGCGTGTGAGCAGCAGGTGTGTGTGAGCAGCAGGTGTGTGTGCAGCAGGTGTGTGTGCAGCAGGTGTGTGTGAGCAGGTGTGTGTGCAGCAGGTGTGTGTGAGCAGCAGGTGTGTGTGCAGCAGGTGTGTGTGAGCAGCAGGTGTGTGAGCAGCAGGTGTGTGTGAGCAGCAGGTGTGTGTGAGCAGCAGGTGTGTGAGCAGCAGGTGTGTGTGAGCAGCAGGTGTGTGTGAGCAGCAGGTGTGTGTGCAGCAGGTGTGTGTGAGCAGCAGGTGTGTGAGCAGCAGGTGTGTGTGCAGCAGGTGTGTGAGCAGCAGGTGTGTGAGCGGCAGGTGTGTGTGCAGCAGGTGTGTGAAAAGCAGGTGTGTGTGCAGCAGGTGTGTGAGCAGCAGGTGTGTGAGTAGCAGGTGTGTGTGTGAGCAGCAGGTGTGTAAGTAGCAGGTGTGTGTGAGCAGCAGGTGTGTGTGTGCAGCAGGTGTGTGTGCAGCAGGTGTGTGTGTGAGCAGCAGGTGTGTGAGTAGCAGGTGTGTGTGAGCAGCAGGTGTGTGTGTGCAGCAGGTGTGTGTGCAGCAGGTGTGTGTGTGAGCAGCAGGTGTGTGAGTAGCAGGTGTGTGTGAGCAGCAGGTGTGTGAGTAGCAGGTGTGTGTGTGAGCAGCAGGTGTGTGAGTAGCAGGTGTGTGTGCAGCAGGTGTGTGTGTGAGCAGCAGGTGTGTGAGTAGCAGGTGTGTGTGAGCAGCAGGTGTGTGTGTGCAGCAGGTGTGTGTGCAGCAGGTGTGTGTGTGAGCAGCAGGTGTGTGTGTAGCAGGTGTGTGTGAGCAGCAGGTGTGTGTGTGAGCAGCAGGTGTGTGTGCAGCAGGTGTGTGTGTGAGCAGCAGGTGTGTGAGTAGCAGGTGTGTGTGAGCAGCAGGTGTTTGTGTGCAGCAGGTGTGTGAGCAGCAGGTGTGTGTGCAGCAGGTGTGTGTGCAGCAGGTGTGTGTGCAGCAGGTGTGTGTGCAGCAGGTGTGTGAGCAGCAGGTGTGTGTGTGCAGGTGTGCGAGCGGCAGGTGTGCGAGCGGCAGGTGTGAGAGCGGCAGGTGTGCGAGCGGCAGGTGTGTGAGCAGCAGGTGTGTGAGCGGCAGGTGTGTGAGCAGCAGGTGTGTGAGCGGCAGGTGTGTGAGCAGCAGGTGTGTGTGCAGCAGGTGTGTGAGCGGCAGGTGTGTGTGCAGCAGGTGTGTGTGTGCAGCAGGTGTGTGTGCAGCAGGTGTGTGTGCAGCAGGTGTGTGTGCAGCAGGTGTGTGTGCAACAGGTGTGTGTGAGCAGGTGTGTGTGCAGCAGGTGTGTGTGCAGCAGGTGTGTGTGCAGGCCGTTGCAGGGATGCGCCTTCACCTCCACAGTGAACTTGCATCGACGGTTCTCTTAATATCCCCCCCCACTCCATCCTCCACCACCCCCCCACTCCACCCCCCCCCTCCATCCCCCCCCCCCACTCCATCCTCCACCCCCCCCCCCACTCCACTCCCCCTCCATCCCCCCCCCCCACTCCATCCTCCACCCCCCCCCCACTCCACCCCCCCTCCATCCCCCCCCCCCACTCCATCCTCCACCCCCCCCCCACTCCACCCCCCCTCCATCCCCCCCCCACTCCATCCTCCACCCCCCCCCCCACTCCACCCCCCCTCCATCCCCCCCCCACTCCATCCTCCACCCCCCCCACTCCACCCCCCCACCCCCCACTCCATCCTCCACCACCCCCCCCACCCCCCCCCCACTCCTCCCCCCACTCCCCACCCCCCACTCCTCCCCCCACTCCCAGGGCTCTAGTGGAAGAGTCCTGCTCCAAGTTGCACAGCAAGTTGTCTCGCATGGCCGCGATCAACAACCACACGGGGTGAGCGCGCGGTGTTCGCGGCCGGGGACCGCGTGAGTCTCGAGGTCGGATTTAAATTTCGATTTAAAGCTTTCGTGACTGCAGGGATTCATCTTCTTGGTTCTTTCGGTAAAGTCACGTAGAAGGGAAATAGTAAAATAATAAAAAATAAAACATAATAAAATAATATTATATAATAAAATAAAAATAAAGTAAAATATAATTATTTAATGTAGTATTTTTATTATTTTATTATTTCCCTTCTACGTGACTTTACCGAAAGAACCAAGAAGAGGTCGGATTTGTTCGAGCCGCTCGGTTTTGGTGGGCACAGCTTCAGCGTGACAGCCGCGTCACTGACAAAGTGACAAAGTGCCAAAGGCGAAGATCCCCCGTGTAGACTGTTGGGGGGGCACCCCCTGGTGGTGTTGGCCGTGAGCGGGGAGATACGATACACACACCACTACGCACACTGCCGCGTCACTGTATCACTCCGCGTTAATGTATCACTCCGCCAAGTCGCGCAGCTCAAGAAAGTAGTTTCGTTGTCGACCGCTCAGAAACCGCGTTATAACGGGGCTCTCGTTTTGTGTTATAACAGAACTCACGTTCTGTGTTATAACGGGGCTCTCGTTCTGTGTTATAACGGAGCTCGCGTTCTGTGTTATAACGGGGCTCACGTTCTGTGTTATAACGGGGCTCTCGTTCTGTGTTATAACAGAGCTCGCGTTCTGTGTTATAACAGAGCTCACGTTCTGTGTTATAACGGGGCTCTCGTTCTGTGTTATAACGGGGCTTGTATTCCTCTCTATAACAGAGCTCGCGTTCTGCGTTATAACGGGGCTCACGTTTTGTGTTATAACGGGGCTTGCGTTCTGTGTTATAACGAGGCTTGCCTTCTAGGTTATAACAGGGCTTGCATTCCTTTTTATAACAGAGCTCGCGTTCTGCGTTATAACAGCTCGCGTTCTGCGTTATAACGGGGCTCTCGTTCTGTGTTATAACGGGGCTTGCATTCCGCGTTATAACGGGGCTTGCATTCATCTTTATAACAGAGCTCACGTTCTGCGTTATAACAGCTCACGTTCTGTTATAACAGAGCTTGCGTCCTGTGTTATAACAGAGCTCACGTTCTCTGTTATAACAGAGCTCGCGTTCTGTGTTATAACAGAGCTCACGTTCTCTGTTATAACAGAGCTTGCATTCTGTGTTATAGCAGAGCTTGCGTTCCGCGTTATAACGGAGCTCACGTTTTGTGTTATAACAGAGCTTGCGTTCTGCGTTATAACAGAGCTTGCGTTCCGCGTTATAACAGAGCTTGCGTTTTGTGTTATAACAGAGCTCACGTTTTGTGTTATAACGGAGCTTGCGTTCTGCGTTATAACGGGGCTTGCGTTCTGCGTTATAACGGGGCTTGCGTTCTGCGTTATAACGGGGCTTGCGTTCCGCGTTATAACGGGGCTTGCGTTCCTTGTTATAACGGGGCTTGCGTTCCGCGTTATAACGGGGCTTGCGTTCCGCGTTATAACGGGGCTTGCGTTCCGCGTTATAACGGGGCTTGCGTTCCGCGTTATAACGGGGCTTGCGTTCCGCGTTATAACGGGGCTTGCGTTCCTTGTTATAACGGGGCTTGCGTTCCGCGTTATAACGGGGCTTGCGTTCCGCGTTATAACGGGGCTTGCGTTCCGCGTTATAACGGGGCTTGCGTTCCGCGTTATAACGGGGCTTGCGTTCCGCGTTATAACGGGGCTTGCGTTCCGCGTTATAACGGGGCTTGCGTTCCGCGTTATAACGGGGCTTGCGTTCCGCGTTATAACGGGGCTTGCGTTCCGCGTTATAACGGGGCTTGCGTTCCGCGTTATAACAGAGCTCGCGTTCTGTTCAGGTTCCTCGTTGTGCGAAAAGTGTCCTCCCAATGGACGAACCGAGTCACAGCGAACCCCGATGTGACGTAACCACCGCCACCGCCACCACCACTCGTTTAGAAGCGAGAACTTGGCGACATCGCACAATTGTGGCGGCGACACGGCCGATGTGAGCCCACGGCCACCCTGGTAAATACTGCGGGCGCGTTCATCGTAAAATAACACAGCTCAGAGTGGGACGGAAACAAAACTTTGATTGCGATGTCGATTGCTGTTATCTCTGCTGTTGCGGTTATAGCTGTTGCCGCAGTCATTGTTGTCGTGTCTGTTGCCGTTGTTGTTCTTGCTGTCCCTATGATTGTTGCCATTATTGATTTAACCATCATCACTGTTGTTGTCCATTGTCATAATTGCCGTTCTTGTTATTGGTGTTACATCGTCACCACCATCATCGTCACCATCATCATTATCATTGCCATCATTACCATCGTCATCATCGTCGTCGTCATCATTGTCGCTGTCATCGTTGTTATCATCATCAATCCATCATTGTTTTTTCCCCATCATTGTTGTCCTGATTGTTATCATCACCATCGTCATCGTAATGGTCATCATCATCGTCATTATCACCATCGTTATCATCATCATCCTAATGCTCACCATCACCGTCATCATCATCATCATAATGATCATCATCATCACCATCATCGTTATCGTCATCGTAATGATCACCATCATCGTCATCATCATCATCCTAATGATCACCATCATCATCATCGTAATGATCACCATCATCACCACCACCGTCATCGTCATGGTAATGATCATCATCATCCTAATGATCACCATCACCATCATCCTAATGATCACCATCACCACCATCACCACCACCGCCGTCGTCGTGATGGTAATGAGCATCATCATCCTAATGATCACCATCACCACCATCACCACCATCACCGTCATCGTCATGGTAATGATCATCATCATCCTAATGATCACCATCACCATCATCCTAATGATCACCATCACCACCATCACCACCACCGTCGTCGTCGTGGTGGTGTTGCGCGCCAGGCCGCTGGTGCCGCTCTGGGGCTCCCTGCGAGCGCTGGGCGACAAGCAGGGCGCCTGCCACCTGCAGCTGGCGCGGCGCCTGCACGAGGCGGCGCGCGCGGTGGCGGCGCACGCGGAGAGCCACGGGCGCACCCAGAGACAGGTCAACACCAACACCACCCACACCAGCAGCATGGAGCACTCCTCACCCCCTCACCCTCACCCCCCTTTGCCCCCTCCCCACTTCCCCCCTCTCCTCCTCTCTCCCCTCCCCCTCTCCCACCCCTCTCCCCCTTCTCCCCCTCCCCCCTCCCAAACTCCCCCCTTTGCCCCCTCTTCCCGCCTCCTCCTCCCCCCTCTCCCTCCCCCCTCTCCCTCCCCCTCTCCTCCTCCCCCCTTTGCCACCTTCCCACTTCCCCCCCCCCTCTCCCCCTCTCTCCCCTCTCCCCTCCCCCCCTCCTCCCCCCTCCTCCCCCCTCTCCCCCTCCCAAACTCCCCCCTTTCCCCCTCCCCACTCCTTCCACCTCCTCCCCCTCTCCCTCTCCCTCCCCCCTCCCCCTCTCTCTCTCCCCCCTCTTCCTCCCCCTCCTCCCCCCTTTCCCCCCTCCCCCCTCTCCCTCCCCGCTTCCGTCCCACCCTCTCCCCCCCCCCTCCCTCCCCCCCACTGAGCTATAAGTTTATTTCAGAGGCGACGTGGCCACGCGCGATGATGATGACGATGACAGCTGACCACCATCATCATCGCAGTGGCCGATGGAATGACTGCCATAGCGCGCGGGAATTCACAGTAGCGGCCGAATGATCTCAACGCGAGTTGATTCTAGATTTCGAGGGCGGCAAAGGCAGAGGGACCCGGAGAACGATCCACGTGGCCATCACAACAGGCATCGGCCACGGACCGGATCGAACCCATGTGCTCCTGCGTACCGGGCGAAGGATAAAACATGTCGCCAGCGTATCGCTACGCAGTGTGGATATGTGAGCAATGTGTTACGTGCGTAGCAGCATGGATCTTGTTTTTTAAAGCCGATGATAAAAACGCCGATCCGTGATCGATTTTTACGGCCATGTGTCTGTCACGTGACCCAATATATATTTAATTTTAATTTTCCATCTACGTGACTTTACCGAAAGAACCAAGAACACCAATTTATACCGTTTTTTCTTCAGCTCGACGCTCGAGTTGCGGAACAATTGTCACGACGGAAAACCTCGCGGTCGCTCTTCGCCTTCCCGTCGAGCTGCATCGGGAATAATCGGCTCGTCGCTAAACGCTTACGCGCCGCGCGACGTCTGAACTTGGGCTGCTCTGTCGGGTGGTGGACGGGTTACACGACACACATTTGGCCAGATCATTGCCGAAAAAAAGAATTTTTTTTATGGATCAGGAGAAACGTCGACCGCTGGCAGAAAAACAAAAACCGCCGCTACGGTAACCCCCGACCCGGTAACTGCCAAGACGGTAACCCCTGCCACGGTAACCGCGGCCACGATTATCGCCGTCACAGTAACCGCCGACACGGTAACCGCGGCCACGATTGTCGCCGTCACGGTAACCGTCGACACGGTAACCCCTGCCCCGGTAACCGCCATCACAGTAACCCCCGCCATGGTAACAACCACCACGATAACCGCCGCCCCGATAACCATCACCACGGTAACCACCGCCACGGTAACCCCCGCCACGGTAACCACCACCACGGTAACCACCACCACGGTAACCCCCGCCACGATAACCACCCCTACGGTAACCCCCGCCACGGTAACCCCCGCCACGATAACCACCACCACAGTAACCACCACCACGGTAACCCCTGCCACGGTCACCACCACCACGGTAACCCCCGCCACGGTAACCACCACCACGGTAACCCCCGCCCCGGTAACCCCCGCCGCGCTGTGTTGTGCCCGCGCAGGCCAAGCAGGAGGCGTCCCGCACACTGGACGCGCTGCACGGCCTCGACGGCGCCGTGCTCGCCCTGCAGCGCGGCCGCTCGCACCTCCAGTCGCGCAGCGCCCACCTGGAGCGCCTGCGCAGCGAGGGGGCCGCGTCCCACGCCCTGCAGAGGGTACGCCCTGTACACCGTGACACCAACACCACCACCACCACCGCGCCAATACCACCGTGACACCACCAGCACCAATACCACCGCGCCAATACCACCGTGACACCACCAGCACCAATACCACCGCACCAATACCACCGCAGCAATACCACCAGCACCAATACCACCGCACCAATACCACCGCACCAATACCACTACACCAATACCACCGCACCAATACCACCGCACCAATACCACCGCAGCAATACCACCGCAACAATACCACCGCGCCAATACCACCGCACTAATACCACCGCGCCAATACCACCGCGCTAATACCACCGCACCAATACCACTGCAACAATACCACCGCACCAATACCACTTCACCAATACCACTGCACCAATACCACCGCACCAATACCACCGCACCAATACCACCGCGCCAATACCACCGCGCCAATACCACCGCGCCAATACCACCGCACCAATACCACCGCACCAATACCACCGCACCAATACCACCGCACCAATACCACCGCACCAATACCACCGCACCAATACCACCGCACCAATACCACCGTGACACCACCAGCACCAATACCACCGCACCAATACCACGACATTCGCCACGAAGTGACGTCCCCACGGCGCCTGTGCCAGGCTAGGTGCACCTTGAGGCTACCACGTGAAGTGTCAAAGGCTGCTGACAGGAGGTCTCGGGACAGACCCAGCAGGTGCCACGGGTTGGCTGATCCGTGGGATGGCTGACCACATCCACACCACCACCGCCACCACCGCCACCACCACCACCACCGCCACCACCACCACCACCGCCGCCGTACCCCACTACTATGTCCACCACCACCGCCACCACCATCCCTACCACCCCCCCCCCCTCCCCCTCGCAACACACAGCGTGGGGGCAGCAGCTGGACAAGTGGAGGACGCTCTTGAAAGAATAATCGGCCATGCCGCTTTACAGAATTGTCTCGTTGCAATCGCATCAGCAGCTGGCCTGCGTGTAAGTGCATTGACGCCGGTGCGGTACATCCCATTGCTCCTATCTCCCTGTTCCATCTCACTCATCTCGTGATTGCATATCACACGTTGTCTTCTAATAGATGCCTCTCCCAGCTATCTTCTCTTCTACCGCTCTGCTAAACACATCACATCCTCTCTCTCTCGCTCTCTCTCTCTCTCGTATCTGCCTTCTTAACAGACCAAGCTCCGATTCGAGCTACCGTTGAATCACTTTTCTTCTATCTCCCTCCCGCATTATCTCCCTCTTCTCAATGCACGCCTCTCCCCTCTCTGCTTCTCTTCTTCTTCTCTGAAGAATACATCTCTTCGCGCTTTCTTTATAGTTCTACGGAGGATGCCCAATATCTCTCTCTCTCTCTTCTTCGCGACCGGCAAAGAATGAGAACTCTCTTGATCATTTTAACACACGGACTCGGCTTCCGCCACCAATATCATCCATAATAGAGGGGTTTTTGGGGGGTTAGATCGCGTAAATATATAAATGTGTTGTTAAACCCGCCACCACCCGACACAGCCAACTAGTAAGGGTTGTCACGTAAAACAGAACGTGGCCAATTCGTCACTAGTACAGCACTAGTGTGTAGTATAGTGTATAGTAGTGTAGTGTATAGTGTAGTGTATAGTGTAGTGTACTAGTACAGCACTAACCGGTGTGTTGGAGAGCCAAGCCACAACATTTACAATCTGACCACGACGTTTCGCCAGTAATTCATCTCTTGCCCATTGCATTGCGGACAATGAAGGAAAAAGCCCGGCTCAGCACTTTCACCCCCTATCATCATTATCATCATCATTATAAATAGCAGCAACAGCTATGGTCTAAATTTCGATTTAAAGCTTTCGTGACTGCAGGGATTCATCTTCTTGATTCTTTCGGTAAAGTCGCGTAGAAGGGAAATAATGAAATGATCAAAATAAAACATAATAAAATAATTCTCACGACGTTTCGGCCACAACGCAAGCAGCCGTCCTCAGTTTGAGAACAGGTCTGTCTCCTCGACAGACCTGTTCTCCACCGTTGTGGTCGAAACGTCGTGAGAATTATTTGATTATGTTTTATTTGTATTATTTAATTATTTCACTTCTACGTGACTTTACCGAAAGAACCAAGAAGAAGATATGGTCTATCCACTGCTGGACTAAAGCCTCCCCGTGTCGTCGCCGTCCCTGGCGCGGTCCCACGATGCCACCATCAACCACCAACCACCATCGCCAATAATTTCCTGCATGTCAACCGATCCCCTCCATCGCGTTCGGACAGCGGTCGCCACCCGGGGGGGCAGAGCCCCCCGCCGTCTCTGCGCCACCTCCACCCTGCCGCTCGGCCGTCGCTGATCCGACGCTTCAGCGGACAGGACGCGCGCTTCGGCTGGCCGCCTCGAACGACTGCGGTTGCCGCGTCGCGGGCTGCACGGACGCGCTCCCGCGGGCCGTCTGGAACGCGCCTCCTTCCGATAATAGGGAGCCGCCGGAGCAATGCACTTTTAAATCATCATCATCCAGATTGACGAAACTAATGTCTTTAGTGCAACATACGTACGTACGTTCGAAAGCGTTACTGCAGAATCCGAGCGCGTGCTACGATTGTTCCAAACTTACCACCATATATCTCTCTGTCTCTCTCTGCGCGTCGCAGGCCGAGAGCAAGTGCAAGAAGTCGGGCGAGGATTACCGGCGCCGCCTCGAGCACTACCGCGCGCTCCGGGCCGCGTTCGAGCAGCGCGTCGCCTCCACGGCACAGGTGCGGCGCGACGGGGACCCCATGAACGTGCCCCCCCCCCCGCACCACGTAACCACGCACAGCACGCACAGCACACACACAGCACACACGCACAGCACGCACAGCACGCACACACAGCACGCACAGCACGCACAGCACGCACGCACAGCACGCACAGCACGCACAGCACGCACACACAGCACGCACACAGTACACACACACAGCACGCACAGCACGCACGGCACGCCGACGATGACTCGCAGCGGTGGCGAGGGTCCGCGGATCGCACACTCCCATCCCGTGGGTGGCTGGGTGGGGCGTCGTGGAGGAGCTAAGCTCGCGGTACGGCACCTGTTCCGTCTGGGTGGGATAGAGTGTTTCCCCCTCGCACGAGCGGGTTTTTCTCCGGGCGCTCCAGTTTCCTTCCACATGGAATAACTGGCGGAAAACCATCTTGATATATACAGAGGGCTCCAGAGCTTGGGCGATTGTTCGGGCTCGCTCACCGTGTGGCTTCTGCCTTCCTGCTTGCCTTATAAGTTGGAATTATTATTATTATTATTCATATCTCCGCACTGTGTTCAGCCACCACGACACTGCCGATCACAACAACACACTCATCCATCCCACTCACTGTTGTAATAGTAATGCAGATGATGAGATTGTGTTCATTATGAAACTGTGTGGTGGCTCATGGCTTCCGAATGTGTCCATATCTCCATGTCTCTTAAGTCCTCGTATCTCTGTATCTGTGTCTCCATGTGTCTGTCTCCGTATCTCTGCGTCTCCATGACTAGAGTCCCCATGATTCTGTGTCTCCATAATTCCGTGTCTCATGTCTCCATGATTCTGTCTCCATGATTCCCTGTCCCCGCTGACCAGAAGTTCCACACACTGGAAAAGTCGCACGTCACGCAGATGAGGTCCTTCCTACAGACCTACGCGCAGACGCTGTGGGACACCCACGTGCAGATGGGACATGTAATTATACGCACAAAGACAAAGATCCCCCGTGTAGCCTGAACAGACTGTTGGGCCAAGTGCTGTTTAGCGAACACCTATGAAGGTCGGCTCTGTTTCTTCACCTGAGGACGGCTGCTTGCGTTGTGGCCGAAACGTCGTGAGAATTGTATTTTATTATGTTTTATTTACATTATTTTATTATTTCCCTTCTACGTGACTTTACCGAAAGAACCAAGAAGATGAAGCCGGTGGAATGTGTCGAATCTCCGTCTGTGGGCTTCATTTCGTCGTGAAATGCTGACTCGATTAACACCGGACGCCGTTAATCATGTTGATGGCTGAATGAAGTCCACAGACTGTGGACTTGACTGCAATTCCACAGGCCCCGTCGTGGGCTAGCCCCAAGTT
Organism: Lethenteron reissneri; assembly: GCF_015708825.2. Taxonomy (NCBI): domain Eukaryota; kingdom Metazoa; phylum Chordata; class Hyperoartia; order Petromyzontiformes; family Petromyzontidae; genus Lethenteron; species Lethenteron reissneri. The sequence goes on from NC_083782.1 coordinate 4,917,689, forward strand.
TCGACAACCAGAATAACAAGATGAGACTTTATGGGACCTCCTTTGCCAGAACCAAAATATTTTTTCTGGCAACAAAACAGAAGTTGAGATGTTAAAACACCAAACTGAAACCTTTTACGAGGAATCATGTTACTGCATTAACCACAATACTTGTGGTCAGAATGCAAACAAAAAACATACTCTGGAAATATGTGCATTGTCTTTGAAACTGATTGGTCCACACCAGAGACAGATTTCTTTTTAAGCATTTTTTTTGTGTTTTAACATCTGAACACAAGTGTTTTGTTGCCAGAAAAAAGGGGGAAAACCTATTATCAAGAGGAGACTTTTTTTAGGGGGGGAGGGGGGGGGAATTCGGCAAAAAAATCTCAGTAATGTAAAGAGCCACAATGGTTTGCCGACCCCCCTAGCCGAGTGGACATCTGTTAAAACAAATAAAACCATCATCAACACCGCCGCTGCCGCTGTGTCTGCGTGTAAGGAGAAGCCACTCCGCTGCACTTTCAGATGCACGTGGAGTTCCAGCAGTGGTTGGACATTCACACGGCGGAGGAGCTCATGAGGCTGAGTCCACGCGTGGGACCCAGCACGGAGAGGCAAGGTGCGGGCTAGACAGCGTGACACGTCATCGTCGTCATCATCGTCATTGTCATCGTCATCATCATCATTGTCATCGTCATCATCATCATTGTCATCGTCATCATTGTCATCGTCGTCATCATCATCATTGTCATCGTCATTATCATCATTGTCATCATCATCATCATTGTCATCGTCATCATTGTCATCGTCATCATCATCATTGTCATCGTTATCATCATCATTGTCATCGTCATCATCATCATTGTCATCGTCATCATCATTGTCATCGTCACCACCGTCATCAGTCATCAACCACTCGCGTCATTATCATCATGGTGCATCTTCATGATCTCAGCATCATCTTCATCGGCACCGCCACCACTACAGTGACACTGGCGTCACCACCACCGCTACCATCATCAGCCTTGCCACGACCACCACCACCAGAAGCACCACCACCACCATGACGGTTATTATGAAAATCAGCATCACCATCATCTCATGATCATCATCATCATCTTCATCGGCACCGCCACCACTACAGTGACACCGGCATCACCACCACCGCTACCATCATCAGCATTGCCACGACCACCACCACCAGAAGCACCAACACCACCATGACGGTCAATATGAAGATCAGCATCATCATCATCTCATGATCATCATCATCTTCATCATCTCATGATCATCATCGCCTCCATCATCTGCACTTTCATCACCAACCGCCATGAATGTCATAATTTTAAAGAGGCCAACACGCATTCTCTTGAACATCACCTGCATCGGTTTAATACGTCGGCTTTCGCGACCAATATTATTCATAATAGAGGGCTTTTGGGGTTAGATCGCGTCAGTATAAATGTGTCGTAACCCTCCACCACCCGCCCCCCTCTCTATATCTAAGGCCTCGTCACAGAGACGATCCCTCTCTTTGTGCCGATACGTGTTCTTTCTCTCTCTGTGTGTCTTTGTGATATCTGTCTGCTTATATGTCTGTCTATAGTTTTCTGGTTAGATTTTTGTTGCTATTTCTTTTATAGCTGATGATGATTGCTTGTGTTGCAATCGAAACGTCGTAGTATGCTATTATTTAATTTATTACTTTATCTCTATACGTGACTTTACCGAAAGAACCAAAGAATAATTCCTGCAGTCACGAATGCTCCAAAATTAAGATTACAATTTGAGTAGCGTGACGTGTCGCTGGTAATGACGTCAAACAGCATCATCGGGCGATTTGCCAGAATCGTGACGCCTTCCACCTGCTTCAGGTATTACATAGAGCAGCTGCAGCTGCAGCAGCTGCAGCAGGATGACGTCATCAGTGAACCCACCAGGTGCAGAGGTCAGAGGCGGAGGAGGGGGTATTGTGATGATGTAATAGATTAGTAACGCTTTCGAATGTATGTGCGTAGCACAGTTGGTAACGTACGGTGCGAAAGAGAAACTCAACGGACATTGACACTTTTTAGAACGGCCAAGGGGCCGTCCATAAATGACGTCACGCACCTAGGGGAGGGGGGGGGGGTCAGACATTTGTGACGATGTGTGACGAGGGGGAGCGGGGGGGTTTGAGAATGTGACGTCACATTAAAATGGGCAACTTTAAATTAATATAAACAACACGTTCTACTTAATTAAATAGACTTTTTAATAAATGTTTTCTGCTACAACATCAGAGTGCAGCGCCACATTAAATACGCACTACGATGACAATAGTGTAAAGCGATTTTAAGCATGTTTTATTTTCAAAATGGAAATATGGTTTTGGGGGGGAGGGCAGAGCTCTGTGACGTCATATTTGAGGGGGGTCTGACTTTTTGTGACGCCGTGTGACGAGGGGGGGGGGGGTCCAAAATCATCCAAAATCGCGTGACGTCATTTATGGACGGCCCCCAATCCCACTGCTGACCGCAGTGGGCGATGCGCCCCCTACTGGGCTTAGCCTCGCTGCTGTTGCTGCCTCTGTCCCGTGAGTGTCTGGTGAGTGGAGTGGTGAGTGGAGTGGTGAGTGGAGTGATGAGGGTAGTGGTGAGTGGAGTGGTGAGTGGAGTGGTGAGTGGAGTGGTGAGTGTCTAGTGAGTGGAGTGGTGAGTGGAGTGGTGAGTGGAGTGGTGAGTGGAGTGGTGAGTAGTGAGTGGTGAGTGTCTAGTGAGTGGAGTGGTGAATGTAGTGGTGAGTGGAGTGGTGAGTGGAGTGGTGAGTGGAGTGGTGAGTGGTGAGTGTCTAGTGAGTGGAGTGGTGAGTGGAGTGGTGAGTGGAGTGGTGAGTGGAGTGGTGAGTAGTGAGTGGTGAGTGTCTAGTGAGTGGAGTGGTGAATGTAGTGGTGAGTGGAGTGGTGAGTGGAGTGGTGAGTGGTGAGTGTCTAGTGAGTGGAGTGGTGAGTGAAGTGGTGAGTGGAGTGGTGAGTGGAGTGGTGAGTAGTGAGTGGTGAGTGTCTAGTGAGTGGAGTGGTGAATGTAGTGGTGAGTGGAGTGGTGAGTGGAGTGGTGAGTGGAGTGGTGAGTGGTGAGTGTCTAGTGAGTGGAGTGGTGAGTGGAGTGGTGAGTGGAGTGGTGAGTGGAGTGGTGAGTAGTGAGTGGTGAGTGTCTAGTGAGTGGAGTGGTGAATGTAGTGGTGAGTGGAGTGGTGAGTGGAGTGGTGAGTGGAGTGGTGAGTGGTGAGTGTCTAGTGAGTGGAGTGGTGAGTGGAGTGGTGAGTGGAGTGGTGAGTGGAGTGGTGAGTAGTGAGTGGTGAGTGTCTAGTGAGTGGAGTGGTGAATGTAGTGGTGAGTGGAGTGGTGAGTGGAGTGGTGAGTGGTGAGTGTCTAGTGAGTGGAGTGGTGAGTGGAGTGGTGAGTGGAGTGGTGAGTGGAGTGGTGAGTAGTGAGTGGTGAGTGTCTAGTGAGTGGAGTGGTGAATGTAGTGGTGAGTGGAGTGGTGAGTGGAGTGGTGAGTGGAGTGGTGAGTGGTGAGTGTCTAGTGAGTGGAGTGGTGAGTGGAGTGGTGAGTGGAGTGGTGAGTGGAGTGGTGAGTAGTGAGTGGTGAGTGTCTAGTGAGTGGAGTGGTGAATGTAGTGGTGAGTGGAGTGGTGAGTGGAGTGGTGAGTGGAGTGGTGAGTGGAGTTGTGAGTGTAGTGGTGAGTGAGTGGTGAGTGGAGTGGTGAGTGGAGTGGTGAGTGTAGTGGTGAGTAGTAGCGGTGAGTGGAGTTGTGAGTGTAGTGGTGAGTGAGTGGTGAGTGGAGTGGTGAGTGGAGTGGTGAGTGCCTGGTGAGTGGAGTGGTGAGTGTAGTGGTGAGTGGAGTGGTGAGTGGAGTGGTGAGTGGAGTGGTGAGTGGAGTTGTGAGTGTAGTGGTGAGTGAGTGGTGAGTGGAGTGGTGAGTGGAGTGGTGAGTGGAGTGGTGAGTGGAGTGGTGAGTGGAGTGGTGAGTGGAGTTGTGAGTGTAGTGGTGAGTGAGTGGTGAGTGGAGTGGTGAGTGGAGTGGTGAGTGCCTGGTGAGTGGAGTGGTGAGTGTAGTGGTGAGTGGTGAGTGTCTAGTGAGTGGAGTGGTGAATGTAGTGGTGAGTGGAGTTGTGAGTGTAGTGGTGAGTGGAGTGGTGAGTGTAGTGGTGAGTGGAGTGGTGAGTGGAGTGGTGAGTGAGTGGTGAGTGGAGTGGTGAGTGGAGTGGTGAGTGAGTGGTGAGTGGAGTGGTGAGTGTAGTGGTGAGTGTAGTGGTGAGTAGTGGTGGTGAGTGTGGCGGTGAGTGTAGTGGTGAGTGTAGTGGTGAGTGGAGTGGTGAGTGGAGTGGTGAGTGGAGTGGTGAGGGTCTGGTCAGTGGAGTGGTGAGTGTAGTGGTGAGTGGAGTGGTGAGTGGAGTGGTGAGTGTCTGGTCAGTGGAGTGGTGAGTGTAGTGGTGAGTGGAGTGGTGAGTGAGTGGTGAGTGGAGTGGTGAGTGTAGTGGTGAGTAGTAGCGGTGAGTGGAGCGGTGAGTGGAGCGGTGAGTGGAGTGGTGAGTGAGTGGTGAGTGGAGTGGTGAGTGTAGTGGTGAGTGTAGTTGTGAGTGGAGTGGTGAGTGTCTGGTGAGTAGAGTGGTGAGGGTAGTGGTGAGTGCAGTGGTGAGTGGAGTGGTGAGTGGAGTGGTTAGTGCGTTGTGAGTGGAGTGGTGAGTGGAGTGGTGAGTGGAGTGGTGAGTGTCTAGTGAGTGGAGTGGTGAGTGGAGTGGTGAGTGGAGTGGTGAGTAGTGAGTGGTGAGTGGAGTGGTGATTGTAGTGGTGAGTGTAGTGGTGAGTGGAGTGGTGAGTGGAGTGGTGAGTGCCTGGTGAGTGGAGTGGTGAGTGGAGTGGTGAGTGGAGTGGTGAGTGAGTGGTGAGTGGAGTGGTGAGTGTAGTGGTGAGTAGTAGCGGTGAGTGGAGCGGTGAGTGGAGTGGTGATTGTAGTGGTGAGTGTAGTGGTGAGTGGAGTGGTGAGTGCCTGGTGAGTGGAGTGGTGAGTGGAGTGGTGAGTGGAGTGGTGAGTGGAGTGGTGAGTGAGTGGTGAGTGTAGTGGTGAGTAATAGCGGTGAGTGGAGCGGTGAGTGGAGCGGTGAGTGGAGTGGTGAGTGTAGTGGTGAGGGTAGTGGTGAGTAGTGGTGGTGAGTGTGGCGGTGAGTGGAGTGGTGAGTGGAGTGGTGAGTGCCTGGTGAGTGAAGTGGTGAGTGTCTGGTGAGTGTAGTGGTGAGTGGAGTGGTGAGTGCCTTGTGAGTGGAGTGGTGAGTGTCTGGTGAGTGTAGTGGTGAGTGTAGTGGTGAGTGGAGTGGTGAGCGGAGTGGTGAGTGGAATTGTGAGTGTCTGGTCAATGGAGTGGTGAGTGTCTGCTGAGTGTTAGCTCAGCACACGGTTATGCCCTCATCCAGCAGTGGATTGGCAATGATGGCTGCCCACACACATACACAGGACAGCACATTAATGACCGTCCAAGGCATAGCCACAGCACTCTGCTGCAATCCCCCCCACCCCCTCTTCGACACGCACACTTGGTCGTTCCCAAGAATCCTGCACTACGTTAACCACAGCGGGAGAAGCTTGGAATGTTCCATCTTAGACCACGGAGGGGTGGGTGGGAGGGTGATGAGTTTGTGGGATTAATGACGCCGCATCCCGTGCAGCAAGACGCAGCGACCCTGGCAGGCTGCGTTGCTAAGTAACGAGTTGGTGTGTGTAAGTACAGTACAGACATGTGTGTGTGTGTGTACGTGTGTGTGTGTGGGGAGCGGTGGTGTAGTGGTTAGCGCGCTGGCGCTACGAACTCGGCGACTCGAATTCGATTCCCGCTCACGGCCACCAACACCCAGAGTGACGATTTTCTGAACCGGTCCTGGGCCACCCCTAGGTTGACTCGGCCTCAAATGAGTACCTCGTGCGGTGTACACACATCGCCACGAGGGAGACAAAGGCGGCCGGGCGTGGTATTGGCCACCCGTCCCTGCCTTCATAGATGCTCGCTAACAGCACTTGTCACGGATATAGGGTGAGTGCTTAATGCGTGGGGAGCGGTGGCGCAGTGGTTAGCGCACTGTGCTGTGAGCCCATTCTCACGGACAAGAACCGTGGTGATTTCTCAACCGGTCCTGGGCCTCCCCTCAGTCGACTCAGCCTCAAACGAGTACCTGGTGTGGTGTCTAAACATCGTGGCTGGGGAGACAAAGGCGGCCGGGCCTGGTGTTGACTACCCACCCCTTCGTGTGCCCTGCCGGCCTTCATAGGTGCTCGCTAACAGCACTTGCCCCAACAGTCTGTTCAAGGCTATACGGGGGATCTTTGTCTTGGTGGTCAATGTACTGTACAGTACTGTATTCTGTATTGGGGAGTGGTCGTGCAGTGGTTACCGACCCGTCTACCCGGAATCTAAACCGGTTGCGGTGTATCACTGCTGGGGGATACAAAGACGGATAGGCGTTGGTGGCACTTGCAGCACTTGCCCCTACAGTCTATACGGCCACACGGGGGCCCTTTGTCTTTGTGTGCGCTATGTGTATCAAGTACAGTCCTTGTATACACAGCCACTGCTTGTGTACGGACATCCACTGAATAATGATTCATCAGAGTAGTACGTTGTGATGGCAGTATGTTTGCCGTCTGGGGTGCGTTGTCTCATTCATTCGATTAGCCTAAGAGATGCATGCGGACATCATTTACCTCAATAACATATTTGATTATCGCACCGTGAGCGTATCGATATAAATGTATCATCAGTGGCGAGATGTTAACTCCCTCGCCTGGTATACAGGAGGCCGTGGGTTCGATTCCGACCCTGACGCATGCTGTATATGTGGAGTTTGCATGTTTCTCTGCCCGTGGTCGCGTGGATTTTTCTCTGGGTCCTGCGCCCCCCCTCCCCCCCACACACAAATTTAGAAAAATGCGTTTAGATGATTTCACTCCCGTAAATTTCCACGCGATAAGCCACTTCGTTGAGATATCATTTGTGGCCCGGTCGCTTCTACGTGGTGGCCAGCAGTACTGTTCTTCTATGGCGCTCACTTGATCGCTCACCGCCTTCCCTAACCCGCGCTGGCCAGCGTGGTGAAGTATGGTCAAACCACCCCCCCCTCCCCACCCCACGACCACGTGGGGAGGTGATCATCCAGCAGTGGATAGACGGTGGTTTTCCTGTGGGTTGACAGTTGACGACACTCGATGGGACCCCGTCTTTACTTTCAGCACCACGGACAGCGACTGTGCACGAAGTCTGACTCAGTCAGTGGTGCGTCTCAACTTCAGATCGGTCTCTTCCCCTAGGTCGATTCGGCCTAAAATGAGCACGTGGTGCTGCGTATTAGTAACAGTGAACAGCACCTGTGGCAGGAGACGAGAGGCGTTAAGCGTGTGCTGTTGCCAACTTAATATGTGCTCGCTAACAGCACTGCCAATCAAACACCCTGCATCCGTTTCTTAAAGAAAGACTGCTTGCTGATATATTTTTGAAAGCATCTGCTGATTCAGCACAAGCTAGACCGACACTGCTGATGAGACAATTAATGTGGGAACCGGTCCGGAGTAGTTTTTTTGCACTGCATCGATGCTGTTCAAGTCACGCACTCTCAGAAGGGGCCGGTGCGTTGCCGAAGAAATACTTTGAAAAATGTGTTGAGTCGGATATGTGGCGAAGCATTGCTTATCTATTCCTGTCCATACAGAGGGGTGGCTAAGTGAGTCTCTTGTGCACTGCTTAAGCGTGCGTTAGATTGTGTTGTTTATCTATAGATATAAAATGGCAAGATAACAGCGTGCACTATTTTAATAAGTTCATGATTATTCTGTGGGTCTTTCGGTAAAGTCACGTAGATAGGTTTCAAAGAAAATAACCAAAAACACAGCTGTAGTAAAACTTTTAGTTGTTAGTAGTTTTTTGGTATTTTTTTATTATTATATTTTCTTTGAACCTATCTACGTGACTTTACCGAAAGACCCAAAGAATATGAATTCCTGCAGTCACGAAAGCTTTAAGTCAAGATTTACAAATGTAAAAAACTGTATTGATGTGCATGTGGAATCGTATGCAGTACCGTACTGTAAGCAGTACTGGTGGGACTGTGCAGTACAAAGAGTAGCATCTCACGACACCATTCGAGAGAGCTACCGGACATCTGTACAAGTATAACCCGTAACAAGTATAACCCGTGAAAACAAAGTTTTTCACTCTAAATCCTTTATATGCGTGGCGGCTAGAGTCCTCTCGTCCTCTGGCTTGAGATGGCTGCCACCTATGGGTCAGATGATTGCATGGCACCATTAAGCAATTGGTAATTAAATATAATATTTTTGTCCTAAACAGTGTAAAATTTTGGAAAAAAAATATTTCACGAACATTCATTGTCACGCACAACGAGTCTGTGTGGAAAATGTCAGCTCGATTGGATCACGGGAAGTGGGTTAAAAACGACCAAAATATTTGCACGGTCGTAAGCAAGCAAGCACGCAAGCAAGCAAGCAAGCACGTAAGCAAGCAAGCAAGTGAACTTAATATAAAGGATTTTAAAAAAGAGCTTTATAGCTCATCGGATTTCTCCAGTACAAATACTCAGATTGTGAAGCGCATCGTCTTGAGCGCTGTATACTCTGCGCAACTGATCAAAACAGCGTGAACTTTTAACGTCCCGGAAAAACTGAAAGATATTCTCCAGAACGGCAATGAGAGAGAGAGCCATCCTGGCAAGCCAAGTGGACAACTCGAGCTATCTTCTTGGTTCTTTCGGTAAAGTCACGTAAAATGGAAATAATAAAATAATAAAAATAAAACATAATAAAATAATTCTCACGACGTTTCGGCCACAACGCAAGCAGCCGTCCTCAGGTGGAGAACAGGTCTGTCGAGGAGACAGAGTCTGAATGACAAGCCCCAGGCTTGGAACGACTATTTAAGCTGGGATGGATGGGGGGGAAGAGCGCCTGTTCTCCACCTGAGGACGGCTACTTGCGTTGTGGCCGAAACGTCGTGAGAAATATTTTATTGTTTTATTTTTATTATTTTATTATTTCCCTTCTACGTGACTTTACCGAAAGAACCAAGAAGATGAATCCCTGCAGTCACGAAAGCTTTAAATCGAAAAAAAAAATCCAATGCAGTAAATTTACGCGATCTAACCCAAAAAAAATCAACCTCAATTATGGATGATATTTGTCGCGAAAGCCAAAGCGTTAAATTCACAGATTCAACTCCGGTTTCGGGAAGGCGCGTGTTTTTCACGTGGTCCGTCGGCTCGGGCTGTAACGAATCGGTGATTTTGTTGCGATTCAGGGTCTCGATGCGAATACAAAAAAGTCGTAACTTTCTAAACAATGTCCTTGTACGGTATCGTTGCGAATGTATCGGCCTCTCGTGGCTGAATGGGTCTCGTTCAACGCAAAACGACGCTTACGAATTTACTGCATCGATTCTCACGCAACGGTTTTAGATTCACATCTCGTTCGCCTTTATAATCGATGAATGCATGGATCACTATGCCCCCAATGTCCACATTATTTGGTACTGTACTGAATCAGTCCTTCCACGAGGCGCTGAAATGTTACGATTCAGGTCGCGATTCAGAATCAGTGGCGATGTGATTCATATCGTCTACATTGGCGTTCACAGGATCCACAGCGGAACCGTATGCATCTATAAACATGTACACACGTGTACTCTGGACACACGTGTAATCCTGACCACGTGTCGAGCGTGTGTCTCGTGTACCCACGTGGACCATATGTCGCATGTAACACGTGTGTGTGTGTGTGTGTGCACGCGTGTATATGGGGAGCGGTTAGGATATCGGTTAGCGCGTTGCGCTACGAAGCCGGTGACCCAAGTTCGATTCCCGCTCACGGCCACCAACACCAAGCGACGATTATCTGAACCGGTCATGTCCCTTCCCTAGGTCGACTCGGCCTCAAATGAGTACCTGTTGCGGTGTGTGTAAACATCGTCACTCGGGAGACAAAGGCGGCCGGGCGTGGTGCTGGTCACCCGCCCCCCTCGTGTGCCGTGCCGGCACCTTCATGGGTGCTACTCGCTAAACAGCACTTGCCCCAACAGTCTGTTGAGGCTATACGGGGGATCTTTATCTTTGGTGTGTCACGCGTGTGCTCTACGCCACATAGACAACGCGACTTGAGAGGTTTCTCTAATCGGTTTATACAAAGTTCACAGATTACAAGGGCCACCCCCTAAGCTGTTCTTGCCTTGGTGACAAAACCCCCATCCTGCAAGCCACTGCTACAACAACAACAACATCAACAAAATCATCTTCTTCAGCAGACACAATATAACGCTCGGATGAAGGCCTGTCCGCGCCGCGTCGGTCATGGCAGTCGTTTTGACCATACTTCACCACGCCGGTCAGTGCTGGTTGGTGAGTCGGGTGGTTTTGACTCGCCACTGATGTGAGCCGTGGCCGGGGATTTAAATGATCCCTGGTCGCCCGGTTCGCGGCGCAGTGTGCACGCACACCGCTTTCACCCCCGGTGTTATTAAACTCCACGTTCCCGTGACGGGACCCGGTATATCCTAAACCGCAGTCTCGTCGGACGGTGCCGATTTTTCGGCAGCGTGCAGGGACGATGGCTCAGTTTAACGCGTCGGCTTTCGCGACCAATATCATCCATAACAGAGGGGGTTGATCGCGTAAATATAAATGTGTCGTTAAACCCGCCACCACCCGACACAGCCAACTAGTGAGGCTTGTCACGTAAACGATGGCTCAGTTTCCTCGCACTCGATGGCGTGACCTTTGACTGGCGCCGCAAGTCAAAGGTCACGCAGAGAGCCCAGGGAGACGTGCTGATCCACTCTGTTGGCGCCGAGACAATTTTTGTTGTTGAAATTCCACATTCGTATGGCAAAGACGACCGGTCTGTTCCGAGCACGATCCAGCAGGAATCATGATTGCGGATTATGAATGATGGTGATGATGATCATCATTATGGGAAATTGATTTGCCAGTAAAAATATGATAATTGGTTTTTAACCCTTCTATCTGGCAACA